>NC_031788.1:6223183-6455759 GCF_001522545.3 Parus major
AAAAAAAAAAAAAAAGGGTTTGTGAGAGAAAGTTTGCCAGTTTCAGCACTTCCTGGCCGCCAAGAACATTTACTGAAAATCAATGGTCTGTCCAAAACCTAATGTGAGCAGGAGTCGTAGTGCAGCTGTTCAGAATCTATACTGCTTCCTAGGCAAAGTTTCTAAGCCCTTTCAGTCCCTTAGAATAATAAAAATGATTAATGGTCTCAAACACTGTGAACCAAGTGTTTTGAAGTGTAACCTGCTACTTGTAATGCACTCAATATTTCTGATCTGTATTGTACTGGCACATGGCGCCTCTGGAAGTTAATGTTAAAATGGGCAATGTTTGAAATGAATGAAGAGAGGCTCACGAAGCCTGGTGGCAAAATCATTTTCTCCCAAACCAAGATATTATTTCCCATCTGCTCATAAATGCAAAAAGAAAAACAAAAAAGTGACAACAAATATATATAAATATCTATTATTTTCTATAAATATGTTCTAAGAGAGCAATGTGGATACCTCACAATGCAGAAGGAAAATGATCCATCTCATTCAGTGCTCTAAAGAGACATCAACTTGTTTTGGAGAAAAACAAGTTGGCTTTTCTCACAGACTGCATGCAGCATAAAGAGGCAAGAAAACTTCATGGAACAACTTCCTCCATCTGGGCCTTCCCCATTCCTGCCCCAGTTGGGCACAGCTCTTGCCACAAGCCAAGCCTAAGGGCCAGTTTTGTCTATGCCATGAGAGTCACATAAATAACAGAACTCAGCAGGGTCCAGCAAATCGCTGGTGGCCAGAGACAGCCCGTGCCTGCAGAGCAGTCACACAGGTCACCATGGGCACTCTGCTGGCCACCAAGCCCATCTCCAGCTGTCCCACACCTGACTGCCAGCTCTGCCTGCCCCAAGGCTGCGGTTGCACAAGAAGCTCCCTCGGAAGGGTTGGACTCCAGCCCAAGCTGTCGCTTGGCGCCCTGGTTATCCCGGCCTGTTTGCTCATGCCCCGCACCAAACTCAAGCAAACAAATAGATTCATTTGGACCACAGCAATTTCCAGGTATTGGCAGCACCCTGGGTGTATCGAGTCCTTAACTTCTCTGAGCAGCCTCACCTGGGCCCCCACACAGCCCCTGCCCATGGCCCAGGAGTTTAGGCTCAGCCCCAGTCCCTGTCTGGGCCAGAGGCGTTTGTGTGTCCACCCAGTGTGTTCTGGATGAACTTTGGTCCTGTGCTGTAGGTGATTTATCTCTGGGCTCCTCTTTGCCCCCTCCTGTCCCTACCTGAGTGGGCTCCCAGGATGGACCCTTTGCTCCTCACGTCCGGGCCCCGCTGCTGGCACCCATCGCTGCCCGTGCTGCAGCCACACTTGGCTCCTGGGCCCCTTCCCTCAGCAATATATTGGCATCTGCTGCTCCCTGAAAAACAACATTTAAGTGAACAGTTGTTAGAGGTGGGAAAATATCTACCAGATACAGTGGAACAAGAGAAAGCTTGTCCACTGCATTGGCTCTTCATCCTGGCTACCTGTACTCCCCTGACTTGTTGTTGGGTGCAATAGAAGCTTGGGAAAGCATTTTAAGGAACACTCGGTTAATGTTTACAGAGAGGTAATGTGCCAAGTTCTTTTATAAAACTTTCAACTCTAAATTTACAGGCCTTATATGCAATATTATTTTGGGGACAGCATATTGTATTCATTAGATATTTAAAATGGTATAAACAAGGCGGTAGAAGTACTCAAATTGCTGCAAGCCAGACGGAGATCTTATCATAATACCTCCCACAATTTGGAATAACCTCTTTTTTTAAAGTTTCTCTGCTCACAGGCAAGGAGAGGAGTGAATCTCGTGGGTCAGCACTGATCTGGGCTGTGTAGGGCAGAGAGCTGCCTGTCTCCTCTCTGCCAAGGAAGGACATGAAGTGCTGCTCCTCTGCACTAGTGCACAGGAGCAGAAGGGGCATGTAGGCTCAAGCAAAAACTAAGCAAAAATCAGATCATGCAAAGTCACATTTTTGGAGCATAAGGGAACATTTTACTCCAATTATCTTCTTGAGCACAGAAAGAAAAGGAAACATTTTACCAGAGTTAGTTTTGAAAAGAATTATCCTGGGTAAATTGATCTGCAGAGAATTGCCCCCAAAACTATAAATCATATTGATTTCCCTGCTTTACACTCCTAAAGGGTGACCAATGAGTTATTGGAAGGATGCATGAAGCTCTTGGCCTCACAGACTGAGGATGGGGCTTATTCCTGCCTGTAATATGGATTAGCAAGATGCAAATGATCTCTGTCATAATAAACAGGAAGGGAATTATTGCATGCATGACCAAAAAATTGAGTATACACTATTAGTGATTTCCCAGCAGTGACTGAATAGATCTGATTTTCTTGAATTTCACTGTATTTGCATAAGAATTAGGAAAGAGCACTTAGTCTTTTAATTTGGGGTGGATCTTTACAATTTGTAATCCCAAGCAATATTAAATGTAGTACAAATTGCTCTCTAGAAGTACATCTCCTATGGTACATTCAACTTCTTTCAGCATCTGCCCCTTCATTAGTTTGTCAAACAAATTTAAAAGTCCAGCGACTACTAATGATGGGAAACTGACAAAATGCTCTTAAGCATCTATTGTATTCTGAGATTGTTTCAAAATACTTAACAGCCATGGTTTAGAGCAATTTTTAAAATATTGTGTTAAATTTCTAATTAAAGTTTTGTGGCAGCCAGATTGGCTTATCTGAACAAAGCGATTGGCTTGGCAGAATTGACTCATGGTCATTCTACCTGACAGCATTCCCTTTTGTGGGAATGTAACTCTTACTGTGAAAATGTTCTGCTAAGCAAACCTTAGTTCCGCTCGTAAATCAGTCCGATGAAAGGTTTGAAAGCCTGTTTCTATGGTGCAGTTAAATTACATTCAAAGTACAACTGAATTTGTCCCTTCTTTTCCATCAAGTATAATGTGATTTAAAGAAAGGTGCTTTAAAGATAGAAAACAGTTCAGAAAGCCAGATGAGAATTCCTGACTGAAAGTAGATAGAATTTAGGTAAACATTCTCCAAGTTTAAAATAACAGACTGAAGCATTTGTCTTTGATTATCAATTTTAATGTACATAATAATGAGACTCATTCCCACTAGGACAGGCATGCTAAAGAAGTTTTGGAGTGCTTGTGTTCTGATCCCTAAAATCAAACTCTTCCTTGCAGTCAAAATCCTACATAAAGCTGGAAGAGGAAGGGCTTTTGATTCCAGTGTGAATGAACTTCTAAAATACTCACAGTTCTACAAGATAAATTAAATGAAAGATTTCTGGGAGACTACTTAGCCTCTCTGTACCAGAAATGCTGCTGAGTTGCTCCTGCAGCCACAGCCAGAGCACTTTGATGCTGTTGCATCAAAAGCCAACCAGTGCCTAATTTGGAGCCCACCCAAAATTCAGCTTTTTTTGGCTTACTGGAACACCAGCCGACTTCATAGAGAGAGATACAACTTTATATGGGTCAGAGGCAACTTCAGTTATGGCCCCAAATTATGTTTTGCTTCATGCACACTGCTCTAGTCATAATGAAACAGAGCCAGAAGTTGTAATTCATGAGTAGGTTTGCCAGCTTATGGAATTCATAAGTCTTCCCTGAGGAGGAAGCTGATATCTACAAAATGTTTCACCTGAAGTGTAAAGAAAAAATTTTTAAAAAGCCAAGGACCCATGAGAAAATAACTGCACAAATCCCTTCCGTTTTCACTCACAGCCACAGGAGTGGACCATGTGTCTTCCTTTTGGATCACCAACACATACTAGTTTCAAAGGGAATGGGCTTTTATTAAAAGATAATATAGGTTTTATTACTCTGGCTTTTGATTCACACATTGATTAGAACTGAAAATTGGTCATTTCTCAGCTCTGCTCTAGTGTAAAAAAATCCCCCCAATCCTGCAATGCCTCTCCAGATGGATCAATGTCAAAATTCTTCCTTGTGATTTTTTTTTTTATTGCTGGCAATTGAAATAACATCAAACCTTAACTTTAAAATATTGCTTTCACTCAGCATCAGGTTTTCAAATCTTTCCTGCAGACCATCATTCCTTCCACCAGCAGAGCCTCGGCATTTCCCATATCCAGATCTGGGTTCACAGCTGCGCGTGGCAAAGTGAGTCAGCAGGAACGATGTATTTGAATATAATGCTCCATGCAGGCAGCACAACACAAGTATTTTTTATCTCATATTAGTATCTCATATTATGTTATTAAAAGGGGTTTTGGAAAAAAGCTCATGAAGAAAAAGACCAAAATGGTCATAATACTTATTTCTCATTTTAATACCTTTCCATGCAAACTTAATGCTTTTCACCTGAGCTCAAAGATGAAATTTGGGTTACTCCTATTGTTAGAGATGCCTTCAGTAAGAGTGGCAGGATCCCAGCCTGAAACAAATCACACCTTTTCTGGCAAAAGATTTATTTGTGAAATTGCATTGTCTGTATAGTACAAAACATTTTTCTGCTAAAGCATGAGGAAACAGGAAGGATGGAGTAGAGGGATCTACTGTTTCTACAGGAGAAATTCCAAGCAAAATAGTGGGAGAGTATTTAAAAAAAAAAAAAAGGAAAATATTCTGTTTTTTTTCATTTCAATCCAGTAGTGGAAATTGATTAATGAAGCCCGTCTGCAGCCAGTACAAAGGGCCAAATCTTCAGCTAATATTAAATAGCAAGCTTCTACTTTTGAAAACCATAAAGAGGAAAGGGACATAAAACTAAAAAACAAACAGGCATATTTGATCATTTAGTGGTGAATAGATCAGGCACTCCTCAGTTGCTGGGTTTTATTTTTGTGCATTGTGTCAATGATTGGAAACCATATGTTTTAAGACCAGCTTCAATAGTATCAGTAGCTACAGTCCTGCTCTCAGATTACTTTTTACTGCCTGCCTAATTTTGAGCTTTAATAGCTAACATGCACTTTGTTTATCAGTTACAAATGTTCTGAATGTTGATGAATAAACATATTGGCTTATCATCAATACCAAAGACTGAGATAAAATGTGTTTAATGTTGTGGCCTGTGACTTTGCAAACAAGGAGTTCTCAGAAATAAGAATAATCTCAGAATTGATGGCTGGTTCTGAATGGGAAATGTTAGCACTCAGATCCTGACACAGCTCCTGTTATCCACAGAAAAATTCATCCTACATGGAGCAGAGTTTTTTGGAACCAAAAATGCAACCAAGTACAGCACAGTTAAGCCCCCTCAGATGGCACAGTCCCATCCAAAATGCTTTATTGCACTGGGGGTAGCCTGGTGGTATTCAAATTAAATATATTTAGAGTATTTCCAGAATCAGACCCTTGGTATCTTGCAGACCTGAGCACTAATACATGAAAAAGGTAATTTTTACATAATCCTGTTGAGCTGTGCAGCAAAGAAATTTAAAATAGTGTCTAGATTTGTGTTATTTATCTTCTAATTACTTGAGGACAGAGTACCTCTCCTGTTTTTAAATTACTGGATAAATTAACAATGTTCTAACAATAACAGCAGCAGCAATTCAGGACATTTACCAGAGAGAAAGCAACCATTAGCCTTGGGAATGAAATTTCACTGGAATCCACAAAATAATGTGTTATGTATATTATGGTTGCCAACTTTTGCAATTTTGTTGAAAGTCTTCTAAAATGTGAGGGTTGGGGTGTTTGGGGTTTGTTTTTGTTTTTTTTTCCCCACAAAGCCTGAGCTCTGGCATCATGTGAAAACATGAAAATGTGAGATTCTCAGTTTTAATTTTAGAAGACAACTAAGTTACTCAGCATTGTGGTTGCAAAGAGAAATTGAAAACATGAACCCAAGGGCCAGAGAACAATTAAGAAGAGCCCAAAATGCATTACTTTTAAATTCTTACACTTTGGGAAGCGACTTCTGACTTGGGCTGTTTCTATGCTCAGGGTTAACCATATTCAGAACCCCAGTAAATCCTCTGTATCCTTTTTGAGGACTCCTCACCTTGGTTTATGACAGAGGTTGACATCACATCTTAATTGTCAGGGAGGGTGCTGAAGTTCAATACTGGCTCATTTCTTGTTTTTAAAAACAAGTTGTTTGTAGCAATGTAGCTCTCTTCATTTTGACAATGAGGTCAACAGCAGAAACTGGGAATATTTCCTCAAGGGAAATACATTTCCACAGTAAGTAAAATTTGGGATCTAGCTGTTCACCTTCTCCTCAGAGAGGCTGAGTGTGGCTGTCCCACACTGTGGGATAAACCCTCTGGATCCCAGGGTCTGGCAGAAGACAGGTCCCCATGTTCCTAAGAACAGGGCATTGTCTGCTCAGGTGCCAAAAGAGGATAATTATCTCTTAAATCTGTGCAGGACACTGGCACCCAGCCCAATGAATAAGAGCATTTCCATTTGGTGACTATGTGGAGATTTCTGGACTGTTTCCATTTAGTCTTTGAGTTTATGAGATGTGGGAATGAGCACAGAGCAATAAGTCAAGCAAACCACCTTCTAGACCTGCCTTGGTTTTTGATAAAAAAAAAAAAAATTCCACTGGTCTGAGAAACCCCTGGTATTGCATGGCTGATGATGCCCCAGCTTGATGAAATGAAGACTTATTATCAATCCAGCTACAAGGACTGGCTCCTTGTCTCTCATCTTGCAGCCTGTACCCCATGCAGCTGTCTGACCCATGCACACCAACCCACACATGGGGCAGAAGCCATATTATTTATTCCCTTGCCTTTCTAAATGGCTTTTAAGATCTTTAGGCATTTTCCTGGACACTAACAATGATGGAAATACTTAAAATTCCTAATTGAAAAAGAACCCCAACACTTTATCTTCCTCTTTGCCCTCCCTTTTTCCCACTGTGCCTTTATTACTTTTCTAAATATTGCATATAATGTTTTTGGTAAATAAGAAGGATATTAGAGTAGACAAATAATGTTTACTCACCAGCTCAAGAAAGGTGTTTCTGGCACTGATTCACAAGTTACTCCCAACTCACAAAAATTACTTATACTGAAAGGGACAAGGAGTGTCTTTTTGTGTGCAGGGTGCTGAACAAACAATGAGGTCCTGGTCCCTGCCTGGCTTGCCGTGGCATTACCACAAACAATACTAATTCTTAAATACCTGCCTGACTTTAAGCACTTAGGTAAATAATTGTATTGATTGTTGTAGGCCTATTCACATGCATAAAACTAAGCATATATTCAAATATGTTGTGAAATCAGGGGTTGGAAGAATTTTGCAAGCAAGGCATTTTTAGATATGAATTTACTTGTTAAAACCGGCTTCAAAAGGAGCTAATGTGGCAATCAGGCTTTTGGGCACGGCAGGGGGAGGAAGGAAAAGATTTATTTTCAAGATGGATCCAAGGACTTTCTTGTACTTCAGAGACTCCTCACCAGAACCACAATTACAGGTGAGAAAGGCAGCAAGGAAGTCCCCCCCAGCCAGTGATTACTCAGAGTTTAATGTGAGAGCAGCGTAAACTCAGAACTGCAGATAATCCATGGGGAAATCAGGGGGTTAGTGTCGAGAACTGATGGGGAATAACAACTGAAAGAGCTTTGGTTTTTCTAGGCTGGCGGGAGGTAGCTCATGCTAGGAAGCCTGCCAGCTCCAAACTGATGCTGGGAGCTTTGTCTCCTTTGGATTGTAGGAGCACACTTTGCAGTCAAACTGATCTGAGAGATTTTGATAGTAAAAACAGCTGTCTCGTTGCAATGATGTTTTTGTTCCATTGTCAAAATTTTGAGTTAAATCCATGAGTGGGCTGCAGCTTGTTCAAACCCTGAACTCAACACCCTTTGTGCTCCTTTGGCTTTTCCACTGCGGTTCATGGGATATCTCCTTCCTGAGGAAAGGGCTAGGTGTAATAAAAACCGTCGGGACAAGGAATTGCAGGTCTCCTCCGATGCCTCCCCAGTGCTGGAGAGACAGAACTGGAGAACTGCAGTCTGTCCCAGACTGGTGAGAAGGGGAAATAAGGAGGAAGAGCAGGGTGTGGAAATGAAACACTCCAATGCTGCCGTGGCCAGGCTGCATCCCCAGCGAGCAGGTATGTCGGTGGAAGGGGGAAACTGGTACCTGAGCGGGGACAAGGCCAGCATGGGCAAGGGGAAGCTGTTTGTGGGGTGAAAGCACAAAGGGATTCAGGGAAGGGGCATGGGTGGGATGTCCCATCCCCATCTTCCCAGCATAAACCGTCTGAATGCATCTACTGCCCCTCTCTTTGATGTGCAAAGGAGCAGATGAGGTGCCTAGTTGAGGCATCCAGCACATCAGGCAGGAGCACAAGGGGCACACGACAGACTGCCTCTGGTTTTGTTCTGACATGAGAGATGGGGCAGCACCTCTGCACAGCCACAGATCCGTTTTGTGTCGCTCGAGGTGATGGGAACTATGGGCAGGCTTTTGCCCTCTGGGGAGCCAGGAGCTGTGTGATGCTCTGTGAGTGCAGAAGGATGGCTTGTGCGAGTGACGCTGTTTCTGCAGGTCTGCAGGACCCACGGCTCTGTGGCACTGTGCGTGTAAGACAAAACAGATGTCAACAAAAGCCCTTCCTTTTAAACTGGTATTTCAAAATTGTCGCTAGAGATCCGTAACACAAGCACTGTAGTGGAAGTGACTGCTTTCATGGCAACACAGGCTACAGACAAGGTGGTATTCACACGGTATTCAAGGGTCCAAGTTCTACGGGACGAATTCCTTCCAAGGACTTGCAGCTCGATGAACGCTGATAGCACCAGCATTAACCGTAGCCACGGGCGGGATGGAGCGCGGTCGGCGCGTACCTGCCGCCGGTGAGAGCGCTGCCCGGCCCGCGCCCGGGACCGGCGGCTCCGCGCTCCCTGCGGCCCGAGCAGCTCCGTGACAGTAGCGGGGGGCTGCGGGGGGCCCGGGGAGGCTCCTCCTCCGGCCCGGCACCGCGGGCAGCGCGGCGCTGCGGGCGCCGGGACGCGCCGCGGCCCCACGCGTGCGGTAGGTGCGCCCCGACGGCGGTGGCGGCGGCGGCGGCGTGAGGGCAGCCCCGCGGCGCTGCGAGGGGCCGGCGGCCCCGGGGTCGGGCCGCGGCGGGGGGCGGAGGGCCGGGTGTGCCGGGCGAGCAACAGGTCAGAGGAGCGCAGGGCGAAGCTCCGCGCCGTGCCGCGGTGCGGCCGCGCCCCGCGCAGCCCGCGGGCGGCTCCGGCGGGAGGCGCGGCAGGGAGGGGGCGGGTGGGCGCGCCCGGGGCGCAGCGCGGGGCGCGGAGCCGCCGCCCCGCTCCGCTGCGCTCCCTTCCGCGGGCATGCGCGCCTGCCTCGCACATGCTCACTGCGCCCGCGGCGGGCGCGCACACTCCGCAGCGCCGCGGCTCCGCGCTGCACCGCCGGTGAGTGGGGCACGGGCTCCGCGGGCGCGGGGCGGGGGGCGCGGAGCCCCGGAGCCCGTCGGGGCCCGTCGGGGCCCGTCGGGGCGCGGGGAGCGCGGAGCGGCTCCGGGGCAGCGCGGGTCCCGAGCCGCCACCGAGAACCAGCGCGTGGAGTTAATTGGTGCGCAGCGTGCGGTTCGATTTCACCGCCAGGCGAACCCCGCTTATTAATTATTTTAAAAGCTGAATCGTGCGCTTAAATAAAATGAGCCGCTGCACTTAGCCGCGGCTGCTTCTATGAGGAAAACTTGTATGTGATTTATGCAGTTTAAGTAAACTTTTCTGAGTGTTAAATTGTGCTTGAGGCCAGTGAATGGCCTCTGAAGGAAATTATTCATGGTATACAGCAACTGTTGTTCAGAGATTTCGAATGATGATATATTCTGTTGTATAAAGTTGTGATTGCTAAAATACATGTAGTGAACCAATAAACAGTTTATTGGTCTGTATCAAATATTAACAGAATTTTTGCCTGGCGCAGTATCAAATTCACGCATCCCTGAGCGCCGTTAAAGGCAGTGGCAGCTATGGTTTGTTGTTTAGTCTTTCTTGTGGACTTCATTAATTTACTGAGAATTTCTTATCTCTGCAATGCCATCCGTGGATGGGTCCCTCCCCTTCCTCTCCCCCAATTTATTGAGAAAACATGTCTCAATTTCTTCATGCTCGTCCACATCTGTGTGTATTAGGGCAATCTGGTCCACAAAAGATGGCATACGTTTAAACTAGTAATTCTGTGTCTAAATTAATGCTTCTTAGATAGTTTCATACATTTAGCATTGCATTGTTTTGTTACTTGTTGCTTCAGATGGGCTAAGTTCTTTCTTACCATCCTTTTTTACATGGGAAAACTGTTTCTATTCCTTAATAAAGCTGAATTTTTATTCCTTCTTTGAAATTGAAGAAATCGTGTTGCCTCAGATGTAACACAAGCAAGTAGGAAAGACTTGCACTACAAATGCCTTGAAAATGATAAGTACTCATAGCTTTGGAGGCATTCCAAAAACTTTTTAAGCATGTTTTGAAAATTCACTTGAAATGGTACAGAAGCTAATAACTCAATTGTTCTAACTTAAAATGCTTAATTAAAAAAAAAAAAAAATCTAAATGTATGGTATAAAATGGAATTGTGAATTTACAGAGTCAAATTGTCCACGTAATTCTTGTGCCTCTTCTACTCACCCACCAACAGGTCAAAACATTTGGCTAAATAACAAGTGGTGTATGCTTTTGGTTTTACACTCATCGATTTGTTTTGCTTTACTTTGTTTAGCCCACTCCCCTCAGCTCATTTTCTTTTAAAACAGTACGTGGAGACTCGATTCCCATGACTCGCTAATCTTATCACCATTATTTGGTTGAAATTTTTGAAACGGGTTCCTGTTTCAAATACCTCACAACATTGGCAGTCTTAGATTCCATTAGAAAAGCTTCATTAGGGAGAAATAAAAATGTTGTTGATAACTCCCCCTCCAACAATAAGCCATATATTCAACTCCACGGTGTGTGCGGCTATGCCTCGAATTATAAGAAGGAATTAAACTCAGGTATTCACACAAAGAGCTTGATCTCAGAATATCACTTAAAGAGTCTCGTGTGTTGCTGTGTTGTTATGCATAGCTGGTTAATATGTGTTGTTTTTTTTTCCCTGAAAATTTATTAATTTAGCTATTAATGCTGCAAATATTTGTTGCATTTTTAACTTCAAGCCTGCAAGGCGTCGGGCTGAAGTCTGCGTGGCTGTGTTTGTGTGTCAGTGTGTATGTGTACACACTGCTGACAAAGAAAACAATTAAAGACGTTAGTAATTTTCTGCTGTCTTCCCAACTGTTATTTATGATGTGTAATAGTACAACAGCTATTCTGAAATCAGCTATAATTCTCTTCGGAAAGATTTGTTTCTTCTGTGCCAAATTTTGCAGTAACCAGATGGTCTTAAGGTGTCTTCAGCCGGAGAACAAGCATGAGCAGTGCTGAAGACTAATTATTCCTTGCAGTAAATTCCTTCTGCAATAAATTCACAGGTTGTTAGACCTAATCTGTGGAAATGATTGTTAAGATTACTTATGCAGTGAAAAATGCTTTTATAAATATGTGAAAACTAGCAGAAGTTCTTAGAATGCTAAGAAAATATATTTTAGCTATTTTTGCCTGGCTGGGATAACTTTTATTTAGGGACAAACTCTTAAATGAAATTGCAAATTCAAATCCTTTTCATAAGCCATGGAACACTGCAGTTTTAATGTAAAGATTTTAAATGTATCCTGTAAGTGGAGGGGTCATTTGGTAGACCATGTAAGGAAATCTCATAGTGCCGTTCCCAGGGTATATAGTTAGTTACCCTGTATCTGTGTATTTTTCACAACAATAACAATATATATATTTGATTAGTGCATGGAGAAGTCTCCTGGAATAACAGCCAGGTTATTTTCATTAAATTTCGCATTGTACTGCACAGGAGAGAAAATTAGTTAGGAACAAAAAGTATATTCAGAGTTACAAACAATGGTATATACTAAAGTAAAGCCATTCAGGCTGAAATGCGTCCTCCTTTTTGGTGGCTTAATTTAGTAAAAAATACAAGATTTATTTTTTTTGTTTTAGTCTACAAAAAAGAAAAGTAAGTACTCAAACCTCTTGCCATTTTGCTCACTTTGATATGCATAGGGAGAACTTGTCAAATCTTTCCCTTCCTTTTCTGCTCCAAAGCCAGAGAGACCATCGTGTTAGTGGTCAGGACTGTTCATTAAGAGATCCCATCAGAAAGCAATTGTTTCATGGCAGTCAAATTCTTAAAACAATACTTCATCTTTATTTGCAGATCTTAACTCAAGTAATGATGTTTAACAAACACCTTGTTTTAATCAGGTGAGGATAAGCCCTTCAATTAGCATGCAAATGATTGCTCCTCTTGGTTGGGTCATTTGGGGCCTGGAGGTGCTGCCATTTGCAGGTAGATTTGGTGCTACCCAGGGTTTGAAGCAGGAGAGAGGAGAAAGCAGGAGTAAGGATTTAGGTCTCATGCAATATATTTTTTATTGCAGCATTCAAAACTCAATCCAGCTCCCTTCCTTGTCAGGCTGTTTGGTTGATCTTGATTTAGTGCTGCAAGAGGTGTGAGAGGAAAACTGGATCCAAAATAGTGTTCACTGCAGGGATGGTTCCAGTGACTGTGTCACAGAATGAATATTTAATTAAAAATACTCAAAGCTCTTTTCACTCAGTCTTTCTGCTTGTGCTTTAATGATGTACTTTAATTATTTCAAAGATGTGTAAAATGAGATGAGAAAGATTACACAGGCATAATCCTTTCCATTTAAAATTATTTGTCTGCAGCTGCTTAAGTCCTGGCATTAGGAGTCACATATAAACATGTTTATTTAACATCAGCGTTATCTGTTAGATTGTACATGGTTCATTAACATGGAGAGAATACTTTTTGTTTAATAGTGTGTGGAAGCTGCCAGAGGTCAGAAGAGGTTGTTTGCCTGAAGTCGAGATGGCATCTTGGCTTTGCTCTCATTCTGTTTGTCACCTCTGCTGTGTCCGGAAAATGCTTCTTTAGCGCCGTGCTGAGGTATTTTCCCTGGTGTTTAGGTACAGAGGCTCTGTGGAAAGCCAGAAGTCTGCTGCAGGGTTGGGTAAGGTTTGTGGGGAATTTCAGGGGAGGTTTGTTGTAATTTGTGGAGGATTGTTTTAGTTGGGGTTCGATTAGCAAAAGTGGAGGGGACAGAGGGGACAGCATTGCTGTGCTGCCCACAGGGTGTGTGGCTGTCAAGGAGGGATTTTACAGCTTTGGGGAGATGGCTCGGGAAGTTGAGAGTGTTTTGTGTGCCACTGAATAAGGTTTTGCTGGTGTGGGGGGTCAGAGCTGGGCTCAGGACAGCTGTACCTGTGGTGGTGCTGAGCCACAAGAGCTGGCAGCACAGGATGGGGCCCTTCCCTCTCCACAGAGCTTGTGGGGGGCTCTCCACTCTTTTTACTGCTGATTAGAAACATGCTGGGACGTAAAAAGCCATATCAGGGACTCCAGAAATACAGAAGTACCTCAAGTTTAAGAAGGCCAATTAAAATGTTTTACCGTGACTTCTGTATACAAGGTAATAGCCATGCACTGCATGCAGTGTTGGGAGAGAGATGTGCACACCCATGTCTAGGCACAATTTTAATTTTCATTTCAGCTGCTTGAAAATGTTTCTGAATGTTTCCTACAAGGCACTGAATTTCTCCAGCCTCATTTGGATGATGGGGGCTCTTTGGGCTTTTTTGTGCCTTGGAGGGAGAAGATAATTTAAATTTCCATTAGAAAAAGGTAGAAAATTGCCTTCTTTGATTTTTATCAAGCAAGGATCCCTGGTAGATAATAACCAAAAGGCGTTGAATCAAATGAGCATTATTGTAGAATTCAAAGTGCCGTGGAAGATTCAATGTGACTGAAGCATACTGCAAATGTGCAGTTTTTTAAAAGCATAACAGTAAAAATAGAAGGGCTTAAAAAAATAAGCTGAACTACTGTGTTGATTATAAGTTGTAGCTGAATCACTCTTAAGGCCTGGATATTGTTTTTAAAAAGCCAGCAAAACATCTATTTCGAAAAAAATAGCAAGTTCCCTCAGAAAGGGAGAGAGAGAGAACAAAAATATGTGCTATCTTGGAGAAGGGAATGTCTGGGGCAGGGTTTTTTTCCTTTGAATTATTTTCAACAAGTACTTACTCTGTTCTGTATTTTTAAGAAATTATGTGGACATCAATTTTGTTGCTTTACCAAGGCAGTGAAAACACCAAGAATCCTTTTTATAATTTGGAAAGAATGTCAAAAGAATGAAGTAGTTAAACCTAAGTGTATTAGATCATACGCCTTAAATGCATAAATAAGCATAGCTGCAATCACAGAAACCAATGTTAAAACCACCAGGAAAACTCACCCACAAACCATAATGACTTAAAGGGAATGACCTCAGCCATTGTGAAATTTGTGCCTATTTGTTGACTGACATTTATTTGGTAGAAGCAGGGTGCGTGTTTTGTTGGGGTGTGGGATTTTGTTATTTGCAAGACTGCTGGGGTTGTTTTTTTTTGTTGTTGTTGCTGCCAGGTTTGAATACAAAGAGTGAAAATGGGCTCGGGGCTGTGAGAGCCTGGATATGATTTGGGCCTTTGCAATTTGAAAAGCAGGTGAAAGGTTTGTTATTGATGCACAGAGACTGGTGGGACTGAAGTTTGTTGTTCAGATGTTAGAAACTTCCTTGATGATAGCCCACTCCTAACTTATTCCCAGCTGGTTTCCTGTTAAGGAAATGAATGTTTAAAGTATTTAGTTACAAACCTGAGATTTCTTCACGTCCATGTCTTCGCGTGAGTGCTGCGTGAAATGCTGGTGTCATTCATCTCCCCTCTGCTTTTTGGAGAGGAAATTGATGCATGGTAGAACCTCAGCTTGCCTTTGCTGCAACACCACTTAATAATTCAGGGAAATGGAAGTCTTGAATTATTTTAACTATGGTAGACTTATTTGGGAATGTTTTTACATAAATCAGCATTACAGACTTCAAGCTTGACCAGAGCCATGTCTCTCTGCAAACAGGGTTTCTCTCTGCTGCCTACTTTTATGGGTTGTAGTAATCAAAGAAGTTCCAGGTTTAATTGCCCCTTCTTAGATGTGCAGAGAGGTTTGAGAAAGTGGGTAAGTTTGTGCTGTTGGCTTGAACATCTAACTGTAGATGTTCAGTCTCCTCGTGCAGAAATTCTGATTTGCCATCCCTGCTTTTGAGAAGGAAAGCAGCCCAGCTAAATAAAAAAAAATAATCCTAAATAAAGAAAATAATTTCATACTGGTCAGCCCAGATATTAATTGGTGAACCCATGGAGAGTTTATGCCTGTGTCTATCCTGGAAAGAACAGATTTAACAGAGAAACTCATCCAGAGGATTGCAGCCAGGTATTTCCAAAGACAGGGGAAATGTTCCTTAAACCCAGCAAATGCCTTAAAAACTGGACATGCCTCTAGGATTACTCAGTCACCCACAAGAAACAGTGAGGGGAAAGTGGGGCAGGCATCTGAAATATTTTTGTTTTTTAAATAGGTTGAGTAAGCAAAGCAGTCTGGGGGCCCCAGTTATTTACAGCTCTGTCTGTGCACCATGCAGAGAGGCTCATCAGCTGTCTTAAAGACAAGTTTTCCATCTATTGCAAATCGTGTCTTTTGATGACACATTTGATTTGGCTGTTTGCTGTGTAATTGTCCTACAGCTACTTTGGAAATAACTTTGATCAGTTTTGAATATAGATCTGTATCACTCGTTCTCATTCCCCTTGCGACTGCTTTTCTGTGCTCAGTTACCATCCTTAGAGTTTTAATTGCAACTATTTGACAATTCTTTGATTGTAAGACAAGTCAAAATGTATTTAGAAAATCCTTTACCCTCAGTAAATGCTGACAGTGTGTACTTCGTTTTTGTAAGCGATGTAAATTTATTATTTTTCCCCGCTACTGTGGGTGAAACAAGACAAAATCTTGTCTAAAATTGAGCAATACTTTTTATTTGAAAAAGAGATATTGTTTTTTCCACCCCTTAACAAACTAAAAAGCACCATTTTTTTCTGAAAGACAACACTTTTTAAAGTAAAACATGTGAATGTTATTTTCAGTGATCCAAATTTTCCTTTTTATTATTTTTTTGTAGGCTGACTTTATTTTTGAATTTATAAACCCATGGTTTTTGCTAGCTTACAGTTGGTAAGTGCTGTGTTGACACTACTTCACTGAGACAGAGTTAGGAGTAAGTCAGCTTTAATGCTTGTAGCAAAATACATAAATTTTTTCCTTCCTTGTGTTCAACTACGCATAAATGTATTAGATCCAGTCGTGCTCTCACTGCAGTTCCCAATCATTTCACTCAAATAAGGGTTGAGCCCTTATTGAGTGGAAGCAGTTTTAAGCTTTCTGTACTTGTTGCAAAAATGCATATTTAGATTTTTTATTTTTTTTTAAATCCCATTGTAACTGCTACCAGTGCAAGTCCAGCTGACTTCTTCAGTGCCTGAGCCTTGAAGAACAGGAGTGAGAATCAATATCTTTCTGTGCTGTCCACACTCAGGGGCCTTTGCAAATCAGCAAATATTTCCAGCAGCAGTTAAAAAAGCTGATAAATCTGAGTTGGGTGGAGAGAGGGAGGTGCCACAGCCCTTAGTGTCCCAGTGGTTGTAACCTCCTGCACCAAAAGTTTGCAGTGATATGACTTAGTCTGTGGTATCACATCTCTTCTGAGCTGGTACTCCTAAGTGTGTTGGTGGAGTTAGGTGTGCAGCAGAAAATAAGGCAGACACTGTTTTTCTTTAATTTATTGAAATAAAATTATGGGATCCTTATTCTGTTTAGCCTTGGTGGCCTGTTGTGTAAATACCTATGTTAGAGGAATGTTGTTTTTAATAAAATCCATTGTTCTCTGAATAAGAGGCAAGCTTAGGTCTCTGAGCAGAAATACATAATCATCCAGCAATGCTGTAAATGTGTGTAACCCTGTACAAGGCAATGGAATATTATGCTCTGTACAACCACTTTGACAGACCTTTGCTGTCTTTGCCTCTTCAGTGCCTCTTCACCTGAAAACTCTTAAGTTGTGGTTTGAAGGAAGGCGTATTCTGCCTATTATATATGATTTCATTTTGTTTGTTTGGCAGCCATCCTTCCTGTTCACTGCAGCAGATTAATATAATTTGGGGAGGAGAACTAGATGGGGAAGGGGCTGAAGAAGCCAAGTGAGTCTGCTGTAAAATATTTGAGATGCAACAAAACTTCTGGGCTAGATTAGTTTTGGAGCATCACTTATGCCCCCCTGCAAATTAGGGGTGTGGAGACAAATGCTTGGTTTCTAGTTGAGTGTAATAAAGGATGCTGCTGCTAAAACTCAGATGTGTTGATGCTGGAGCTTGATGCTTTCCTTCTTAAATAAAGCCCAGGGCTTCTCCTTCCCCCAGCCCCCTGCCACAAATCAGGATTATTCAATCACAGCAGTGGTTTAACCATGTCTGTGGTGGAGCAGGATGGTTACTGAGCAATGCACAGAAGCATTGTGCCCTGGTTTAGGACAGGAAGTGGAAAATGAATATTGTTTTGAACTTGAACTCTGTGAGCAGACAGAAGGTAATTATTGGAGCTGGAACTCCCCCGGGAGAAGCGGGGGAGTGATGCACTGCACTTGAAAGAAACACTGGGGGATCTTAAATATCTAGTAGTGTTTAATGCTTTGGTTTTACATTTCTGCTTTTTAATTGATCTTCTGCTCTTCTCTTTCCTTGGCAAATAGAGGGAAAAATAATTGGATGTAGACTTAGTGTGCTGTATTTATTGATAGACACACTCCTGCCCTCCCTTTGCTGGTGGGGCAGGACTCTTAAATTTCAGTCTTGGTGTTACCTTCTGTTGTAAAATGAACTCTTTGCTGCTGGCTTACTTAATGGACCTATTATAATTTGAAAAATTAATTGATGATTAAGAGAGCAGAAATGTATGTGAAGCCATTTCAGAAGCTGTAAGTCACTTGTTTAGTATTTAGCTTTAATTATAAACTAGAAATTTATCTGTCTTATAGAGTAGAAAACCCCACTGTAATGACACAAAATCTGTGTGGCTGTAAAATAAACATTTTGAGTATCAATTTTTTAATAATATATTACTACTAAAATAGTAGTAGCCTTCTAGGAAAAAAAAAAAAGGTAAATCTCTGTCTTCACTGAATATTTTGCTGTATTTCAGTGGCCTGTGGCTTCAGCTATCTACCTAAGTGTTTTTACAATTTTTTCCCCTCTATTTTGGCTGCTATTTTACAAGTTCTTCAACAAAGAGTAGTGAGTGCAGTATTTCTCTCTTTCTTACAGACTGTGTGTGATCTTCTGGAGATTTTTTTAATACTGTTCCTTCTTAGATAATTAAACAAAAAAGCAAAAATATTTTTCTGCTATTTTCTACCTATGGTAGTTCATGGGTTTTCTTCTCAGAAAGGAATAATTCCTTATTTTAAAAACACTATTTAAAGCGTGAAAGTGAAATTGTGTTACTTTTCAAAGTATCGTTAAATACAAACATATTTATGATAAAAGTCTCCCTGACCAAGTTCAGAAGACTATTTTAACGGTGATGAAGTTTTAGAGGCAGTAAAATTAAGTCACTTTAAAAGAAAATTGTGCGATGATTTATTGTAGCAGAGTAGGTGAAATTCCTCTAGAGATTTTAATATCTTCCACCTGGTATAGAAATGAAAAGAAAATATTCTTTAGCTGGTGACTAATTTGTCACAAATACCCAGGGGTTCCTTCATTACAATGCAGAGATGTCAGTTTTAAGAGAAAAGTACGGTGAAAAAACCAAGTGCAACTTCCCGTTGGAGACAGTTACAAAAAGAAGGAAAAATAAAGGTCTGGAAAGCAGCCGAGGTTGTGTGAAGGAAGGCTCTAAAGCTATCAATCAGGGCAAAATGCTTGGGGAAGGATTTTACCTGCAGGCTTCAGTGGAATTCATTAGGACGTGTTTGAGGAGGAAAGTCACTCGATAGGACTCCAGAGGAGGAGCTCTGACACGCAGCAATACCCAGGCTGACACTCAGTTCTCCCAACTTCACTCCTGCATCCTGGTGATTGTTGGAGGAAGAACTGGATTGCTAAAAAAAAAAGCCACACTCTGCTTACTGATGGCTTTTGTTCTTTATCACAGTGTTAAATGACTTGAATCCAAGACTTGGATGAAAAAGCTGCTAGAGAATATCTGCAGCAACACAGAGCACGGTGTTTCTGCCCCATCGGTCTTGACAAGTCATTTTTCCCAGCAGAAAGTTATTCCAGCGTTCAGAGGCTGGTGTGGTGTCCTCACTTTGCCTTTTGCTGCAGTAACAAAATTTTATCTCTGCTCTTGTCCTTCCAGCGCTGCAATTTCCAGCAGCTTGGTGTGAGGGGGAACAGGAGCCATCGCTGTCCCAGGGAGAGTGAAGGAAGGATTTCAGTCTCTCTCCCTTGAGAAACAAGCTGCTGGCTCTGCAGCAGCACTCTTGCTTCTTGAGGGCTTTCTGGTTTACTCTTCCCCTGTGTTTACTCCAACCCAAAAAGTTGCTCAGGAAGAGTGTTTGCAGTGGATATCCGTGATTCAGTGATAGGACTGCAGTGGTGTTAGAGATTTGGGAAGGAGGAGTGAGTACTGCACCAAACAACATGAATGTTGGAAACAAGGTGCCCAACAACTTTGTGGTGAAGGTGTTTATGTCACAGGGAGCCCTGGCGTGTCCTGCAGACTCCGGGCTGTGGTAACACAGTTCTGTTTCTCACTAGGAAGATTTCATCTCAGCTGTTCTATGGTTAGCAGGAGAAATGGAAGATTTTATGTTCTGTCAGAAGGAGATTATTGGAAAGGAAATCTGTGGGATTTGTTACATTTCTTCCGGTTTTAGTGCATTCTTCAGTCAGAGTGCTGAGGTGAATAAGGACCACTCTTGCACGTGTGGTGGGTTGACTGCGGCCAGACATCCACTGGGCTCCTCACCCGCTCCCCATCCTCAACACATCAGGGGACAAAATATGATAAAAACAGCTCGTGGCTCAAGATAAAGACAGGGAGATCACTTACTATCTCCCATCACAGGCAAAACAGACTCAGCCTGGGAATGTTAATTTATTTCCAATTACAATAGTGTTGGCTGGTGAGAAGTAAAGGCAAGAACTAAAACAGTCCTGCCCATCTGCTTTGCCAGGCTCAACTTGGCTCCCACATTCCCAGATGCTCTAACTCCCCCAGGGGGATGGGGAGTGGGAGACTGCAGTCAGAGTGTGCATTTCCTTTTTACCACTCCTTCCTCACGCTTCTCCCTTGCTCCAGTGTGGACTCTGCAGGCTACAGTTCCTGCCTGTCAGGAGAACCAGGTCCAGCCTCTTTTCTCCAAGAGTTGTGGCTGTTTCCCTCACATTTTTCCTTCCTGTCATGCTGGATTTTGCCTTTTGACAGAGGTGCCACCAGCCTCAGACAGGTCCTGCTGTGGGTCTGTGGTGGAGCTGGATGGAAGCAGCCCAGGACAGACCCTCACCTTCCCTCAGCCCCCCAGCAGTGCCTGGCACAGACACCTGGCAGAGCCTGACAAAATCAGCACTTATTAAATTCACATCAGACTGTGGAGGGATGGCACATCCCATCCAGCAGGAATTCCTGCCGGGTTTAGAGCGTTGTGTGACAGGGAAGGGTGACAGAGAAGGTCAGCCAGCCTTGCTTGTCCTGCCTCCCGCCTGAGGTAAGAGACCCGAGTGCTACAATTAGATCCACCTCCTCAGAAGTCTCTGAGTTGATGCACAAAGGCTGTTTGGGCATCTTGTGGGCACAAGTGATCCTGCATGAAAAAATGAGCTTGTGTTTCACTCATGCTTAAGGACTGATTTTGATTGAAAATGTAGTTGTACTTGCATTGTAACATGCTGGCTGTGAAATGTGTTGTCTTTTACATGAATTCCTGAACTAGGGACACATTTTTTGAATGTTCGGGATCTTACATTTCCTAGATATGTTTTCTTAAGAGTGTTTTTTGATTTTAAGTTGCCAGAAGATTTGTAACTATTCTGAAGACTGGAAAGGCTCCTGTAGGGGACTTCTCCACTTCTCTGCCTCTCCAGAGGCCAAATCTTCTTTAATGTTTGGGGTTTTTTGCCTGTAATCTATTAACATTCATATCTAAAGTATAGAAACAAGAGAGATGGTCTTGCCATCAAATGGTGGCCATCCTCTTGATTTTAATCATGTATCCTGGGCTTAAATAGCATATAAAATTTTCTTGATATGTTTGGCTTCAGGGCTTTTCAGCCATTAACTTTAAGCTTGTATGGCATCATTTTTTTACCTTGTTTATGCTCCAAAGGGAGGCATGTTCAGTTCCTTATGAGCCACTTGCCATTCCTGGTGATGGTGATGGCAGCTCTGCCCCTAGGAAGAGCTTGGAGAGTTCAGGGGAGAGTTTGTCTGAGGAGGGTAAATGATCCTGCTGTTCTCAGTGGAATTAGGTTTACTTTGAGAGGGATCTTGCAGTAGATTTGCCTGTAGCTGCTAACAAAGTGGTAATGAACGTGTGCTGCTGGTGTTAGTGCACATAGTAATGTGCCAGATGCTCCAGCAAACTAACATTTTCTTGTGCTTCTTCTCCTCGAGATAGCCTTACATTTATGTTCTCATTCTGGGAAGCAAGTCATTTGAACAGCAGTGAGCTCAGGAGAGACAGCTCTATGTAAGCATTTTTATGTTTAACCTGGCAAGCCAAAGTCTAGCCCCAAAATATTGTCTGCTACTCGACAAAGAAGCTGTCAGCCCTTCGTTAATCATTTAGTGGTCCTTTAACTGCACAGTAAACAAAACCCACCAGGCCTGTGTTGTCCTGCTTGCAGCCAATTCTCTTTTGCTCAACACCTCATGGAGAACTTGGTTTGAAACCCAATCTAGCAAGGTACAGCCTTCCCCAGCAGACTGCTATTAATGGCACAGATGTCTCCTTAATGAAAGGGTTTTGTTGTGCCAACACGATGCTCTCTGTCTTTCCTCAAGTGGATGCTCTCATTGTTGATGCAAATACCATTACCAGAAGAAGTAGAATGGAACCTGCAATGTTGTAGTCTCTGGAACTCAAAATTCTGTAATTACTCTTGGCATATGCTCTTAAAAGTTGTTTCATACAGGGGTTTTTCAGCATCACTGAAGAGCAAGCTCCAAATTTTGTTGTGTTTTTTGTTTCGTTTTGTTGTTTTTTTTGTAGTGCCTGAAGTGGCTGATACACCCTTGTGACTTTTGGAACTGTAATTTGGATTGTATTCTGCAAATTAAATGTTAGTAAAGAAGAAATAGCTGGGATGTGATTTGTTGATGTGTTTTTCACATGGTCCCCTGACAGTGAACAGTCGAGTGCTGCTTAGATGTTGGTGTGTTACTTATGCAAAAGGAAGTTAGAGTTTAGTTGCCAAAATTTGATTTAACTTGTGAGTTGACAGAATATAGGTATGCTTTGCCCTGAAGCCCGAGCCTAGAAGTTACACACGGTAAATTTGAAGATTTCCAGGCTCACTTAAGTGCTGTCAGCCAAGGCTTGTGTTCAGTCTTAAGCATTTTTCGCTTCACTTAGGAGAGCCCAAAATAATCAGTGCTTGGAAAGGAAGCTGTGTTATCCTGACAAGAGTTTAAAAGAAATATTACTCCCAGATTGCATGTGTCTAAAATACACTTCTCAAATTTGTTCTGCTGAATGTTAACTTGCAATGGTGAAGGTAAGTGACTGTGAAGATAATTTTCATGTTTAATTAGTTGTGTGCATGATTCATATGTGTTTTATTCTCATTTCAGTTTCTTGCCAGCCTTGTATTTTTATGTTGCTGTAAATCTGAGTGTGTATTTGGAGGCAGTATTTGTGGAGTGATGGACACCAGCTCTCATCTTTTTGAATGTACTAAGTGCATTTTTAATCTGAGGATTTTAACTCTAGATACTGACAAGTCAGATTTATTTTTTCTAATACAAAAGAGATACAATCCAGTTGTCTTTAACAATGCATGTAATCTCAGAAGAGTAAACCCCAATGCTTATCCCATAAAAAACTTCTCAGAGAAAGAATTGCTTGGAGGGAAGAACCTGCTGAGCTTTCTTTGGCTTAAAAATGCTCTCAAGTACCATGAGGCCAGCCACTGTGTTCGCTGATACTAAACATCAGTGAGCAACCTCCCACCCATTCCTAAATGCAATTTAATTTTCTAGTTCTCTAGTTGAACTTTTTGGCTCTGTTTTTAACTGCTGTGGATGGCTGTCAAGCTGTAAACCCCCAAAGTGCTGCAGATACCTAAAGTAGATATGAAGTAAGAATTGCTGGAAATTCTGCACATGAGTATAATTTGTGGATTAGGTGGTGTGGGCACAGTCCTCAAAGCCATTAAATTAATCTCTTCGTCAGTTAGCATTATAATAGTAAAAGTGGTGCCAGCTTCAGCTGTGTTGGAGTATTTAATTGTAATCCTGTGTTTACAGGGAAGTGCAGGTAGCTGTCACCTGAACAGGGGAGCAATTTGGGTGTGTCTTAGGTGGCAGTGAAGTACAGTCACCCCGCAGGCAGCGACCCTCCTGAAGCAACAGTGTTGAAGGATCACAAATGTGGTTTCCAGACTGGATTATCTGAGAGCTGTGTCCTGCTCAGCCTGGCTGCAGGTTCCTGTCTCCTCCTCGTTGATGCTGCTGCTGGATGTGCTGCAGGCTGGATCAACTTGCTGATCCGGCTGAGTAGCAAAACAGTAGAAGATGAGTTTGTTGGTCAGGCTTGGGGTTGATTCTTCTGAGATGACATGCAATGTTAACAACAACTGGATTGTATCTCCTTTGTATTAGAAAAAAATAAATGACTTGTCAGTGTCTGGAGTTAAAATCCTCAGATTAAAAATACACTTAGTACATTCAAAAAGGAGGTTGTGGCTGGCCCAGGGGCAAGGTTGTATCTTTGGTCCCTAGTGAAGTCTCTGAATGTTTACAATCATTAGGAGCTAATCAAATCCCAGGAGAGGTGATGATACAGTTTTGCAATTGATAACTGAACTTCCAGGCAAGAATTTGGGAAATAAGTCAATTTGCAAGTAGTCTTTGTAACTGTTGAGGATTGATCAGCTTAATACTTCAGTTTAGGTGTTTTTTTTTCATGTTCTCTTTTATTCACCTAATTTATAAAATTTCAACCCTTACCTGGCTTGAACTTCCAGCAGCACGTGCCAAGTCCTGTCCTGTTCATTCACCTGTTTCCCAAGAGCAATTTTAGGTAGGTATTTTTGAAATGTGCATCTTAAACACATTCCAGAGGAGGTTCAGAGGAAGATGTGAAGTTTACTGCTGCTTTCTTTTGTAACAGCCAGAGAAGTTGGAGGAGAATCATGGTTATGTACTGAATGACAGGACTGCTTGCCCCAGTAATAAGCCCAGGACAATTTCCTCCAGGTGCAGGCTGCATGTGAGACATCCTCAGTGTGCAATAATAACACACTGATCCTTATTTAATTCCCTTTTGGAATTTTGTCAGAAGTGACTTGCCCAAAATCTAACACTGTGTTAGTAGGACAGTGATGAAAACCAGGTATCCTTAATTTCTGCAGTCATTGGTGCATTACCCACTTAAAGACCTCTCTGAAATGAGCTGTAGCAATCCCAGTTTTTTGGTTGCAATTTGTAAATTGAATTTAAAAATAGCATTATCTCTTCCTTCGGGGGGGTTGATGGGATTGACTGACAAACTATTTTAATTACTGCATATATACAAGAAAAAACTTCTCTCTGACAAAAACATATTGTATCTTGGCTCTTGGTACTAACTAGCTCAACTTAAATTTCACATCTTGCTGCCAGCAGCTGCCTTACTAAGACACAGTGCTCATAATAAATGAAATTTCATGAAAAAGAAAAATGAAAACTTTGTTCCAGCTGGATTGTAAAGGCTGTTGGAGCATTTCTATCATGCATATAAAGCTGCCATCCACATAAACATTGCAAATTAGTTTTTCATTTTTAATAATCAGGATCAGACCTTTTCCTATTATTGAGGCAAATGCAAGCTATTAGAACCATACAATTCCATTCAATGTCCATTAGCTGTTGAATCCTGTCCAAAGTTAAGTGTTAGAGTGTTTGGGGAGAAGCTCACCTTTTAGTTTGAGGTTTTCAGGTTTCTGACAACCTACTTGGAAGAAGACCCTGGAATGAGCGGGCTGCTCTGGCCCTGCTTGGTAGCACTCAGAGGGGTGTTAGTTACATCATTTGTTCTTGGAGCTGTTGCTGTGCATTGTTGAAAGCCCTGCAGCTGGTGAGTGCTTGCCCAGACTACCAACAGGAATCTCAGCTGAATTATCACACACCCTCTCTGCACATGGAAGAGATTAATTCTTATAGCCACAAACAGAATGAACGCTTTGTACTTAGTACCATAATGTAAGTTCACGCTGAAATACAGTGCCAGTAACCAACTCTTTAATCAATAAAATCACAGTTCTAATAACCATGTGTTTTTACAGCATCCTCATCCCAAAGGATCAAAGAAACATTGATTTATTTAGCTTTGGGTCCCATCCCCTGTTGTTCTCACTCCTTGCCCTTGCTCTCCATGAGCTCAGAAGAGCCATGTATGAGCTGAAACCCCACTGTTGGTGTGTAGTCCACAGCAGGGAAGGACACTCTGCAAAGCCACACAAGAGGACATTTTAGCCAGTAGAAGTGACAGGCAGTGTTGTGGGCAGACAGAACACAAACACGAGAGCCTGCTTTGGCCAGGGGTCGATATCCACATGTCCAAACTGCTGTAAAATTTGTTATTGACAATAAATGGATTGGAAGTTTTTAAATTCAGCCTTTAAAAAAATTACATTGCGTTTCATGTACAGCTTTGCCTCTGTATAGAAGAGTTTGTTGAAGACAGAGCTGATCTCCCCAAACCCTGGTTGAGGATGCCACAAAGTCTGAGACACTGGAGTGGAGAAGTGTTGGTGTGAGTGCCTGAGGAAGCAGGTATACATTGTGCAGTTGAAGTGCCAGCAGCAGAATTTCGTCCTTTATTTAGGAAAAGGTGAATAAAACTGTCAAGAAGCTTTACCACCCCATGGCTGAGCTATTGGTAATGTGATCATGTCCCCATCTTGCTGTAAGGGCCCCTGGTCCTGGTACAAATGTGTGCTGAGACATGGTGTAACATCTCTCCTAAGTAGTCCCTGGGGGGCTGTCAGGATTTTTTTACCTCAGGGGTTTCCACAGTTGCAGGAATGGTGGAAGTTCCTTATCAAAAGGCAAACTCAGTACAAGAAGGTTTCTGAAAAATCGAGTTGACAGAACTATTTCACATGCATTGTTAAGTCTATGTTACAAAAAGTTCTGTGGTTCAGTGTGTGGTGGTTGTTGATTACAGCAGCAAGTAGAGGTCCAAGACCTACTGTGAATGTAGATGTAATTAAAGTGTTTCTTGCTTCAGAGTATTTATTTCTTATGATCAGAGAAAAAAAACAGTGTGGGCACAAGATACAAATTGCCATGACCTGATTGCTATTTTGTTGAGAAATAAACCAAAAATCTGGGGTTTGCCTCTGAATTATAGAACTTTAGAAAAGCTTAATTCGTAATGGCTGAACATTCTATTTCTAAGCCTAAAAATTCTGCTTCCAATTAAAAAAAAATAAAATACAACTTTATCTTGAAAAAGAACCTGTGGCTGAGCAGGTACAGCTTTCACTGTTTTAAATGCTTTTCCATCCCATCTTAGATGAGTGCATGAAAGAGGCTGTATGCTGGCCTATGAGTCTACCAGAACTGGCAGTTTGTCAGGGAAAAAGAAATTGATACACTGCACAAAAACCCTGTCAGCAACTGGAGAACAGTCCTATTCTGGCATAATTCTTACTCCAAGATATTTCTGCTGCTGGGGAATATTTGTCACCTTGAGCTGTGCCTTGTTTGCATGTTTGCTGCTGCCTGGGGTCTGTAAAGTAGAGGCTGCAGCCAGTACTTGAAGCAGCGTAAATTTTTGTTACCAGCAAGAGTCAGATAATGTTGTTGGGAGAGAGGGAAATACTATGCTTTTCTCTGCTCAAAACTCTGTTTCTTAGGTGCTTATGGAAAGAGAAGGTCCAAAAATGTTTGCTGTAAAAGTGTCGCTACTTTGTGTCTTTGTATTTGAGGATGGCAGAATTACTTACATATGTCTGTTTCTAGGGAGAGAATAATTGTTGGGAGTATTTAAAAATGAGAATGATTGAGTATCTAAAACTGTTCCTAACACAAAGTACAAATCTTTTCTTGACATTTGATCTATACTCTTCATAGATCTTTTATATACACAGAGGGATTTACTGCTTTGTAATCAAGCTGCTGAAGAAAAACGTTGTCCTTTTATTCGCTGGGGATGACTGTAACAAATTAAAATGGTTTCCCGTTAGCCTTCCCTACTTAGCTGAACCACTTAAAATTACTTGGGACTTTGCCCTTTTCCGACCTCCTCACCTTTGCTCAAGCATTTCTGCTTCCAGGAGTGCAGCAGTGTCGGTCCCACAGCCTCACCTCTGTGCCTGGAGTTACAATTCATTTTGGGCTGCAAAACCAAGACTGAGCCCAGAGTGAAAAGCAAAGCTGTAAAAGCCTCGTGCATGGCAGGTGATCTCTGCACTGGAGGTTGCTGATGGTGTCAGGAGCTAATTGTAGCTTGAGTACATGTGTGTTCATATGCATGCATATGAAGATTGGTTGTTTTGATTTTAGGTTTTTGTGAGCTCTTGGGTTTGCTTGTTTGTTTGTTAGTTTGTTTTACTGCTCCTGTGAGGTTTCTGTGGCAATAATGGTTTTACCAGTTTGTGGGCAGAACTGTTGAGCTGACATAACCAACCTCTGAGGCTTGTCTGAGCACAAAAGTACATTTAAACAAGTATATATAAAATTCTCTCTCATATTTATTAAATACAATCGGAGTTACAGTGATTTACAGAACAAACTTCAGATTTGAAACGGCTTTTTTGTTAAATGTACAAGTTTTGTTTTATAACTGACAGTGCCCTAAAGTTAAATGCACACACATTAATCAGTTTTTATGGCAAAGTAAAAAGTAAACCACAACAATATTTGGGCAGTATATATGCAGTTCAATTCCAGATAGCTCCAGTTATTACAGGAATGGAGAAATGGGTTTCTCCATTCTTGTAATAACCTTGTTGCTCCTGCCTGTTACTTCTCTTTGTACCCAAATTCTAAGCTCAGGTTTTGTATCTCTCACTAGCTTGTAGTAGTAACTTGGAGGTGATGTGATGTTGTCTTAGTGCAATGTCATAATCTGGAGAGCCTTAGAGAAGATTCTACACTTGGAACAGGGCAGAGAAATACATGGCATTACTGAAATACTTCAGTGATACAAATGTGCATGAGGAATAGCG
The DNA here is from genome assembly GCF_001522545.3 of Parus major. Taxonomy (NCBI): domain Eukaryota; kingdom Metazoa; phylum Chordata; class Aves; order Passeriformes; family Paridae; genus Parus; species Parus major. The sequence goes on from NC_031788.1 coordinate 6,251,527, forward strand.
ATAAGACTGTGACATTTTTTTACCAAATAAAAATCACTTGTTTATGCATAGAAGCCTGACCAGATTGACTTGTTTCTGTGCCAGGAAAGAATGCAGGGCAGGCCTGGAGTGACCCCAAGTTTGTGCAGTGCAAGGTGGTTCAAACATCTGACTTTGGAGGCACGGCGAGTGGAAAATCCCCCTGGCTAACCCTGGGCATTCACACCCTGAGGGATGGCATGCTGATTAATGCCTACAAATTAATGTCTTGTTTTAGAGACAGCAGAGCTGGACAGAGCTCCAGCTATGTCTCAGCACACCCATACTGGAGACAAGTGAGTGCACTGGGGAGAGAGGCAACCGCACCCTTTGGAACCACAGCACGTTTGTGGGAAGGCAGCAGCAGGAAAACAAATGGCACTCAGCAGAGGTGTCTTGTGGTAGCCTGCTGTTACAGGAATTAGTATCCAATGCCAGTCCTTAAGATTCAGGAAAAGTTCCATAACTGTCCTATCAACCCCAACTATTCCAGTTTTGAAGTGTTTTTGTCAGAACAAAAAGAGCAGCTGTAGGATTCTTGGCTGGTCGTAGTGAAGATCTCATATCTTAAATATTTTCAGCTATGTGGTTATTCCACATAGGTAAAAATAACTTACAGGCTGCATAAATGTGGAGAATGAACACAAGGAAACACGAGCTGACTGCAAATGTTGCTTGTAAAAGAAAAACATAATCTGTATGTAATTGATCAAAGGAATAAAATCATAGCTGAGGGCAGGTGAGTATCGCTAGTGTCTTCTGGTCAAGAAGATGCTGGGATTTGAGTAATTCTTGGGGTGTTGTGGGTTTCAGGTGAGTTGTACAGCGTAGGCAGTGTCTGGCAAAGAAATGTGAAAATCTACTGAAGTTTCTGAGACTATATTTGGATTCACTATTCTTGTATCTTGGGCCATTGGGGTGCCAAGGACAATATTTTGAGCAGTTGAGAAAAGGAAACGTTCCCTAATTTTGCAATTTCTTGTGAGTACTTGCATCCTGCGAGGAGAACAGCCCAAACAGAGTGTTTGCCTAGTGAGGCTTGTCTCTGCTCCAAAGCACACTCTGGGCTTTTTACATATGGAAGTATGCAAGAATTCATAAGCTGACCCTCTATTTTATTTGTGTGTATACATAACCTGCAGTTCATTACTGAAATCCTTGCTGCAGCTCTGCCCCTGCCCTGCCTGGGAGTGATGTGGAGTTGAGAATGGCCTTAGAAATTGCAAGAGGTTTCATACAAAACCACGAGCATGAAAGAGATTTTCACTGGTGAGAGAATGATCATTTCATAAATCATCAGCAGGACTAACGTGCTGTTTGGAGATTTGTATCATTAGCAAATTAATCATGTTCAGGAACACTGGGGTAGCAATGTTGGATGAGACTCTGCAACGCTTCTCTGCCAAATAAACTGCAGGGAGAAGGGCCTGGGGATGGGAGGTGGAGAGGAGAAGCCAGGCTCAGCTTTCACATTACCTCAGTGTTGTCCTTGATAGCAGTCTTTAAAAACTCTTAAACAAAATGACAGTGAAAAGCTTCTTAGCAACTTGCCTTGCTATTGGCAGAATATGGAGTGATTTCTGCTTCTGATAGTTTCAGTGTCAGTTCTCACAAGAATTATCCACAGGAGGTTTTTCTGTTGCCTCCCAAGTCTGTAACATCTGAGCTGTCCTCCAGCCCTGGAGAACACATGGTCATCAGGAAGAGTGGAGGTGTTAGGAGGTGCCACAGGAAAAGCTCTCTTCAGAGTGAAGTTCCCCTGGAATTCCACCCACCTGAGTACTCATGTCAAAAACCATAGAGCTTTTCTTGGCATGAACCCAAAGTTTTGGTGTAACGAAGGGAAGTTTTGCCAGCCTTTCTAGAATTTCATTTATATGCTCAGTTATTAATAGATTATTTTGGTATTCATGCAACTGGTTTTCCCTTGAATTCACCAAACTTGACATTTGAATTCTAACCCAATTAGCAGTATTTGCCATACGCTGCAGTCTCAAATGCACACTCAGATGTAAGTTTCCATACAGCTAAGGATGCTGTTCATCCCAATGCTTCTCTGGTGTTACCTCCTTTTCCCTTTAAAAAATAAATACAAGGAACAAAAAACGGTGTTGGGCTATTAAATCATGTCAGTTTTTCAATTGCTGTCTGTAGCCTGCAAATTCATTTCTGTAGCAGTGCAGAAGACTGATAAACCCATTCTGTGTACAGATATTTGATAAACTGACTTGTATATAGCCTTTGTTTTTTTTTCCTTTGCCTCCAGTTTTTTATTAACCAGACTGGAATGCTTCCACTAAGAAACAAAGCAATTAATTTCAGCATCCTGGAGCCAGGACTGTATTTTGGAGGTTGCCATACGGTGCATTAATCTAGAGACCACCACTGCTCATTCAGTGTTCTGGTACAAGTCAGATAACTACAGTTAATGACTAAACCCTCAGTATAAATCTGCAGTGTTTCCAGACAGCTGTTAGATTAGTTCTCTCAATTCTTTTGCTGTGCCAGTGGATGCCAGCAAGTTCCAGATTTAAATGCTTCTTAATGCTTTGTGCAGCACTGGACACGTTTTATAGAGCTGAGTAGGAGATATGCTATATTGTGCTTAATAAACTATTCTTTAAAATATCCATGATTCAGCTGCTTGCATGGAAAAATGTATGCTTAGCTTTGAGAAAAATCTTAACTCTTACAGCTTTCACTGTCAGGCTGTTGTTCTTAAAACCTGGACTTTTGCTTAAGGTGTGTGTGTGTACGTGCTTTTCAAATTATTTGTCCCTTGTGTTGACTGGCAGAATGGTATGTGGCAGGACAAGGAAAATGTTGCCTTTTTCAATCAGATGTTGTTAACTTCTCTCTAAAAGCCAGAAACTTGAGTTCTTGTGGGCAGTCCACAAGAATTAGAGGGAAATAGATGGAGTGTAATTCTAGCAGAAACTTGTTTTGTTTGTTTAGAAATTTCACTGAAGGTTTTTGTGGGTTTTGTTTGGGTTGTTTGGGTTTTTTTTTTATCCAGTGCACAGAAAGGTTTCAGAAATTGTTTTTCAGTAGTACTCCATAACATTTCAAAAGGCTTTTCTCAAGCCCAAATCCCAGGAGCTTTTTACTTCTGTGTCACACATCTTTCTTATTTTGTGATATTTTCTTAATGATTTTTTTTCTTTCTTAGCTTTCACCCCAGTGGTTCATGAACGCTAAGGAGGTAGTTCCTAGATGGATTTAGGAGGTGGAGGTTGTGGCACGTGTTGAGACCCTGCAGTTTGGAATCTTTGCACCCATTTACTTTGCAATGCCTGTTGCTGAAGATGCACCCTTATGAGCCTTCAGGAACTGTGTTTAAAGTGCAGGATGCAGGATTTTAAGACGTGAGATGATTCCCCCATGCTGGTTTGTGATTGAAAGCTGAACTTAGCAAGGCCAGTTCTCTTAATTGTGGCATTTCAATTCCATGCTTAAATTTACAGCTAAACTGAAAAAATTCAGTTGCTGGGCTCCTGAAGAATCAAAGACAAAGTCTTTGTGATGACAGCCTGTAAAACCAGCAGCTGTCCAGGGGTGAGCACATTGGTTGTGCTCCCCATGAAGAACAGCTGGATGTGCGCGAGCAGGAGATGCACACACCCGGCACCCCTCGCTCCCTGTAGGAACAGGGCAGCTGCAGTGAAATGACTGGGACAGAGGAGTTAAGCAGCCAAATGGGAATTAAAGGGAGAGTTTAACCGTGCAGAAGTTGGGTGCTGGAATGAGGAGGGATGTTATGTGGTCTAGGAGGGAATAGGAATGTGAGACATAGGCTTCTATTTGGTTCTGACATTGCCTGCTCCCTGCTTGGGCACAAGAGAAAGGTTCTGAAGTGGTAAGCAGAAGTCAGAAATACACTGGTTTCAAGAATTGAAAAACCAGTTTTTCATAGGTGTAGGGGTGCTTTTCTCTCTTTGGTGTTCATATATTTTTCTTCCTCATATCCATGTGCTGATTTACCTGAGTGCAGCCTGTTGTCTTTGTAATTTTGAGCTCAGCATGCTCAGAAGTGGAAAAATGCAGAAACCCCTGTTTTACAGAGAAGGGGAAGAGAGGCAAGCAGGCAAAATAGAAATTGGCTTTGTAAACTACACTGGTAACAGGAAACCTGTGGCTGACACAGGGCTGAATCCAAGCCTCCCTTATGAGAGCCTTGGCCACTGGATCATGGCATCAAATTTGCCATTTCTGACAGTTCCACTCGAGAGAAACAAAGTGAATTGTTTTTCAAGTAGAGTTCTATTTGTGTTAGTATTTTAAGGTGGCTCTCTAATTAGTAATTGAGGGAAATTAATGTAGAACTGTAACTTGCTTGAGCAAGTTTATATAATACCTTTGCTCCAATTTTTGTATTACTCCTGTATATGCACTAAATAAAAAACAAAGCAAAACAAAACACAATCTGAAATTAGGCACAGTCTCCTTTTACCTTGCTTTTTACTAGAGTTATCAGATTTTCTGTGAAGGAAAAAAGGAGGTGAGCTGCTGTTTTTCTTTTGGAAGCCAAGCACTGCATTAATATATTTTGCACTGTTGATTTTATTTTTTTATTTTCTGGCAGCTCATTTTTGAAAACAGTTGGAGTCTGTGCATCTTTGCGTGCTGCTTGTGAGTGAATTGGACATATCTGTGCCATCCTGTAGTAGCTGGAGGCAGGAAATGACTTTGATTCTTTTGTCTGTGGTAGAAGTTACTCCATAAAAGTGTCAGAGAGAAGCTACACCGAAGGTGATGAGCTGAAGTTAATCCAATGTCAGGAAACACATCCACTGTTGAACCAGGCTGTCAGGCTGCTCTTCTGGGCTGTAAAAAGGTGAGGGCCTTTGAAGTCCCATGTGTGTGAGCGAAATTTGCCTTTAAGCAAGGGAAATTGCAGATCAAATCTGAGTTTTAAGTCTAAGGCAGTCACCTTCTCCATGGCACGTGTGAGCTTGTTCTCAAATATCCAAGCAGTGAAAGTTGGCTTTTACTTGCAGCTGGATTTTTTAATCTGTACAGATGATAAAACTCTTTTCTTAGATTATCTGAAAGACCTGTAGGAGCTGCCATTTTCTGTACCTGCAAGGAATTATCTGGAGCTGCCCTCAGTCCTGTGAAGGACACAGCTGCCTCTTGCTGCTTTGGATCCCTCTTGTTCCCAGCAGTCCCAAACTGGGCTTGAGTGGTTGCTGTTGACAGGTGGCCTGGGAGGTGATGAGCTGTGTCACAGAGCAGCTTCTTGAGAGTTCAGCTGCTGTTCCCAAGGCTAAGTGGTGTTTAATATAGGAGGAAAGTGCTTATTAGAGAAACAAAGTGGGCTTTAAGATGCTAATTTTGTCACTGAAGCTGTAAACAGCTAAAAGAAAATACCATACTTTGTGGTTATTGAAGGTTGCCCTTTGTTTTTGGATTTGATAGGATTTTTGAAGGATTTGAAACCATCAGAACATAAGTCATAGTAATCAAACTCTGTTTTTTCATTTTGTTAGATTTTTGGGAGTGAGGGGAAAAGTGCATTTTCACCTTAAAACAAAGCTGCAGGAGTGTGTAACGTCTGTGTGTCTTCCTACAAACACCAGTGGCTATCCCATTAGGAGTGCTTGTTGGTACTATTGATAAGGTTAATGCTTGAAATCTGCCTTGAATGTCCTTGTGTGTTTTAGTGCTAACCAAGTGGCAAAAAGCTGTTACAGCACCACAGGCTTCTGAATTTTATCTGACAGGTGAAGCTGGTGCCTTATTTTCAAGTTGGTGCTTAAAGAATTTTTAAATTTAGTGAAATTTGGGATGGGATATGAAGTTTTTCTGCTAGGTAATGAGGGTTTTTTTTTAAAAAAAAATGAAGTAACAACTGAAAGATGCTGCTATTACATGGCTTTGTAGTTGTCTGTGTGAAATAAGCTGGTGGCATCTGTCCAGTTGCAGGCAGATGTCCACATCACAAATCATCAGACTCCTTTTATAGAGCAGAGAAAATCAGCCCACGCTCTTTCAGTTCAAGCCAGGATATATTCCTCAATACAGTGAGGAAACCTTGCGTTTCTCCTCTGTTCCATCTGCATTTAAAGAAGAAAAACACACATTTGTCTCTTTCCAGAGAACTGTTCCAGCATCACTGAATAGGAGCAAACGTCCTCCCGGGAAAGCATAACTGAAAAGTACTGGAAAGAGAAAATTTGTTGAGATGGATGTGCTCTTGTATAGATTAAGTATTTTTCTTTGAATAATCTGGTGGAACTTGCAGTTGTACATGTTAATTCTCCTGGCTGACAGGTAGCTGGCTGGTGGGTTTTGTAGGCTCAGTTTGGTGTGATGGACAGATGAAAGGCACTGTTATGTTACACTTTGGTCCCTGCTACTGCTGCTAATTTTGACATGCCATTGTAAAACTCTTTACTTTTCATATATGAGAAGGTGTTAGATTAAGTGGTTGGCTAATGGGCATCTTTATTCCAGTTACAAACTCGGGGTCTCTTTCAGCACTTTTCCATTTACTGCCCTGACTGCTGTTTATGGCAGCAGTGGCAAGAGCTACAGCTGCCAAATTCATTTTAAAGATCATGGTGTTTGGTGCCAACCCTAATCTCTCTTGGTGCCAAACTTGGCTCCAGCAGCAGTAGCTCTACATTGTTATTCTTGTGCAACACTTGCATTACATCATGATGAAAGGAGGAAAAGAGATTTTAAAAATTTCAGTTATTCAAATGCAATATTCGCAGTGGGGAAAAACAAGACAGGAAACAAAACTCCTGCAGTTGGAATGTCAGTGTCCCTCTGTTCTTTGTTAAGTGATTTGAGACCTGTTTAATATCATTAAATGGCACTTCCAGGAAGTGTTTTTCATTATCAGATCAGGCTTTGCAGAGGAAAACGGGGACATTTCTGTGCATAGCATTGGGTTGGTGTATTTGTTTTAATTGGGGTTTTCACTGTCCTGCATCAGTGACTGGATGGCAGGATCTCTGTGACTCCTCTTCGTTACTATCCTCTGGTTATCCCTGCAAAAATTCCTTCCTTCTGTCTTGAAAATAAACCTAACAGCCAACAACTTTGGGAACTTGGGCCCAGGTTAACTTTCACCTGGGCTTAAAGAAAAAGCTTCAGCCTATTGTCCCAGGAAAACTCATGGGAAATCAGACCTTGACCCACCTGAACATATGAATTTAGATACAGGAACAAAGAATACTGGTGAGGTAACCAACTTTAACTACAGAAATATTATTCATAATGACAATTGATTTTTATTTTATTAAGAGTCAAAAACGGAGGGAAAAGGTGGCTTTAGTTAAATCTGTGAAGAAGAGGAGGGAAGGATAACTTCTTGAAGTTCAGCTGAGTGACAGCCTGTCTTCCAGGACTCTGGTCTTCTCAAAGAGGAAGGATTGTGACTAAGGGAATGTGAGAAGTTCATGAATTTGATTTATTTAACCACGTATTCGCTAAATCCAGACTAGTAACCTGATTTACTTGGTATCTAAACAGGAAAGGTGTATCAGAGTACAGTTGGATTTCCTCATTCAGGCTGGGCATTTGGGAAGCAGCTTCAGGGTAGATGGCATTGAGTGAACACCTGCATTTGCAGTGCCCTTTATAGCAGCTGCAGTTGTGCTGGAAGAGCTTTGCCTACAGCATTTGTGGACAAGAGTGAGTTAAGCAGCATCAAAAGAAGGGGAGCAGCTCTTGTTATGTTATAAGGATTAACTGGTTTGGCTCAATATATTTGAAGATGACCCAGCCAGAAATCCACTGTTGATCACAGAATGTTCTAAACTCTATGAACCTGGTATTTCCATAAATTGCAGCACTAATAGAGCAGTTCTGTTCACAAGTGCCATAGTCATATCACCATCCCTGCTCTTCTCTTGATAAGGAAAACAAGGCAATCAGAGATCCTTCCAGCCTTCTACACACATAACAGCTCTTTGCTGTCTTCTCTGCTCGGAGAAAGTCTGACTTGAGGGATTTAACCAAGGAGAGAGTACGTCATTCTCACTCCAGCCTCACCTGTACTGTTATGCTAGACTTTTCCCTCACATCCAAAGTCCTTTTGCTAACTTACATTTCGTAGTTCTTTTCCCATAGCTCTTTCTGAATTATTATTCCCCAAGTGCTTCTCCTTTACAGGCTGAGAACAGAGGTGCTGACACAGGCCTGTTATAAAGGGGCAGCCCTACCTTTCTCAGTGGGTTGCTGGAGCCATTGCAGGACTCTGAGACTCTGATAGGTTTGAGAAGTAAATCAAAATGGTGAAGAAATTCTCATAGTCTGGGAATGGAGAGATTTTGGACCAAAAATGAGTGAGGGAACATGCCCTGAAGGACAGGTCTCGTGCCTCGCCTCCTTCTTGGCTGTCTCATGTTCACGTTGGTCATTATTCATTGGCATGGATATCAATATTCCAGCAATGTAACAGATTCCACCTGAAGATTTCAGAGCACTCTCCAGCCCCTAAAAAGAGCTTAATTGGCAATTTATACTGTAGTTCCCAGTTTTGCAGAGGCCTTAACATAGTCCTGAGAGACTTGCGTAGCGATTGGAAGAACTCGGTAATGTTACTTCAAGGTAAACTGCAGCCCTAGGGAAAATGATGTGTATATATCTATATCTTTTGTTACTGCAGTTTATTTTACACTGCAGTACCTGGGGGTCTCACAGAGAGAAGGACACCATTGCACTGGTGAATGCTTCACATGCATAGAAGAGCAACTCTTGTCCTGCAGCCTCTCTGGGGAAGACACAAAAGGTCAGGAAGCACAGTGGTGGCACAAAGGACTCACCCAGGAATCAGCTGAGTTACCAGGGGCAGAGCAGGGAGAAAAACCCAGCTTTTCTGTGTCTCAAACCAGGGTTTGATCTGCTGTTTCTCTATGGCAGAATTAATCTCATTGTGTCCTCTGTGAGAACTGTTTCCTGTCAACTGTGAGCGAGCACCACTTTTTCCTGCACACAGTTACTTGTGGATTTTAATAAGGGTATTACTTCTCAACTGGCATGAGCGAGTGTTTTCTAATACATTGATTTTTCTGTGGGACCTTCATGGAATCACAGAATGGCTTGGGCTGGAAGAGACCTTAAAGATCATCTTGTGCCATGGGGCTGGGACACCTTCCACTAGACCAAGTTGCTCTCACTCTGAGAGAGTGGGGCAGCTTTGTGGATGGTGCATCACTGCCTTGTGAATGAGGAGTTTTTTGTTAGGATGTGGGTGGTATAAATGTTCTAAACTCTCTGGAAAATGTTTTCCCTTGGCACTCATTCCAGCTAATGGCCAGCTTTCACTGCTTTAAACTGTGCAGTGATAGAATTCCTGCTGCCCTGCAGCTCCAGCTGTGTGAGGTGCTTTCCCTCCCAAGCCTTCTGCAGCTTGTGATGATTTGTCCTGTCCTGCTGCATTAAATAGAGTTTTAGGGAAGTTATTACTTGCCTCATTGAGTAGTTAGTTTTACAAAAATGATTGCCTAAAAGTAGTTTCTCTCATGCCACTGGAGTCTGGGCAGGTGTACCCAAGACAGGTAAGCAAGGAAAGCTCTGCTATTTGTGATTTTCCACTACTTTTTGAAGCAGATGTTTTTTTCTGTCATGTTTAGTGTTTTATTGTCTCCGCTTCATCCTTGTATGGTACAGCTGAAGTAGTTTCTGGATGCTTAATTTTGCTTATCTAATTGCTTTATGTTACAGTGTATTGATGATTCAAATGTTTTATGACACACAAACACACCCCAGAATGAGTTTTTCCTGGTAAAACCAGAGTTTCATGCCCCAACACAGATGCTGCTCTTTACTCACTATGACATGTGAGGAGAAAGCAAAAACCTGAGTGAGGGGAATAAACTCTAATTTTCTATTTCTGTTTCTATGTGTTTTTAGCCCTTGTGATTCTGAGGAGAAGGAGTAAAAAACGTGGTTCTTCAAAGTGGAAAGAGGTGCCTAAATAGTGAAAAGTGTCATGAGCTGGACTCTGTAGCCCTTGTGTTGGGTTTGGGAAGCCCTGACTCTGGAAGCAGTTATTTGCATTAAGGGCCCCAATTCTGCAGCTGGAGCTGCTGGAGTGGTTTTCTGCAGTCACATGCAGCTCCTTGCATGCCTGGGGGATCTGAATAGGAAGAGGTGTGATGAAATTAAAAAGCTTGTGAATGTCAAAGAGGAATGTGGAAGCTGAAAGAGATTATTTATGTACATTTGTATGTATACATACACATAGAATTTTATATTTCAAATCACTGTAGGCTATAAGCTCATAGTGTTTCTTTAGCAGTGTATCCTGTTCTGTGTGGTACTTGCTTGCTCACAGTAAGAGAGATGAGTAATTTTATGCTTTGGAAAATAATATCTTTTCAAGGGTTGTTCCACTTAGCAAATAAATCCAACAGACCAAAAAAAGGCATTGTGAAAAATTCTACTTTCTCATTTTGACTTAGAATAAGTGAAATACTGTTGTTGAAATGAATTTTAAAAGACCCAGTGACTCCAGCCAGTGTTGATGTGTTTCTGGTCAGGCTGCCAGGTTGAAGGTCTGTGCTGTGAACCCCACCAGGAGCTCACTCCAATTTTCAAGTTGCCCCTCAGAGTGTGCTTTCAGAACAAATGGTGAAGGTGCCTTGTCTTGTGTGGTTTTATGTGCACTGAATCCCCTTTACTGTGGACTGCTCAGACAGAAAATGCTGCTGCTCCCCCTGCTCTGTCTTCCTTCAATCTCTTCCCCTGTTAATCCCAGGAAATGCAGGGGAATCCCAGCCAAGCTCATCCCTCTTTTTTATCTCAGTGTGCTCCGTGTCTGCAGGGGGGATCAGGAAAACAGCACCTGGAGAAGGCAATGGTGAAACCCTGCTAGGAGGAGGAACAACATTTATTTATATGGAGACACCCTGCTTCATTTTTTTTTCTTTTTTTCTTTTTTTCTTTTTTTTTTTTTTTTTTAATTAACAGGTCTGAGCCAAAAAAGAAATAGTGTATTTAAAGAAAAATCAATGAAAAGCAGACTGGAATAGCAGGTGATGAAGCCTGGTGAAGCAAGTCAATGCTTCTGGAAATTCAGGACTTCCAGGGAAACAAGGCATGCAATTATTTGTGCCAGTTCCAAGCACTGAAAAATCTTAAGGCTGACTTTCCTTCCAAAAAAAAGTTTAAAAAAAAAGTGAATGAGGCTCAAAAAATTCATGAGACAGGAATTTTCATCTGTTTTTCACTGTCTGGTCTATGGGTTACGGCAAGACAGAAAACTTCCAGTGAAAGTAAAATTTTGATAAAAAAGACTGTCTCATTTTAAGAAAAAAAGACAAAACACAGAAACCATGTGGGGAAAGATTTTAAAGCTGATGGAATACTTTTGTTATTTTTAGACAGTAGTGGTTTCAGAAGTGTGAAAGAATTGGTCAGTTGTTTTTTTCTCAGTTATTTTTCTTAAACTTGTTTACAATTAACACTTTAAAAAAAAAAAAAAGGAATTTGAAAATCTTAATATTAACCCAAACAATTTTTTTCCTTACCTATAACTTAATTTTCATCTTGTTTCCTCTTGGTTTCACCCTTAGCCTGGGATAATTGGTGCTGGAGTCTAATGCAGCTCTGTACCCCCAGCCCAGGGCTGTGCTACAGCCACAGTCAGGAGTCCTCTTTGTGTCTGAAACAGGCTGGGCAATGATAAATCCAGGCTGCTTTTATTGTGCAGGTACATCAGTAAAAAGCAGCTCTCAGGAATATAAACAGCCCCAGGCATCTGTCCTGCAGGTCACCTTGAAAGGATATCTTGTCATCGAGGCTGTGCTGTCAGTTTGGGACGTGAGCATTCATGCCAGCCCAGGTTTAACTTTGTGCCTGTTCAGGCTTTTCCTGCATGCATCTATCAGATGTACTTGGGGATGAACTAAGACTCATTATAAAAGAGAAAATAGGGTTGTGGCTTTCACCTGCTGAAGCATTTTTGAGTTTTTGAAATGGAACAAAGAATCTATTATGGACCCAGAGAAGAACGTCCAAACAGTGTGGGGAGGAATGTACTGACAGAGGAAATGAAATTACTTTCCTCTGCTTTTGAAATGTGTAGATAGAAGCAGCCAAAATCTTCAGTGTGAGATTCCCTATGATTATACTATGTGGAAGGTGGCTGCAAGATAATACTGTTTTCTTTGCTTATGAATGATTCCTTTATTTTTGTACGGGAGCAAAGTAAAATTTGGAGCAGAATTTTGCTACCAAAAGTCCTGGCAATGCTGCCTAGGCTACTATGCTTCCCATGGAGTTCAAACAGTAGAAGTTTTAATTCCCAATGAAAATTAATGAGGCGTAGCAGGTGCTTTTGAAAATTTTATCCATATGGGGAAAAAAATTCAATCTTGTAATTCCTAGGAATTAATCAAACCCAAACTTTTTAGAACTGGGATGGGTTTTGTTTTTCTCTTAATCAGAGAGTGAGAAAGCCATCTTCAAATTTTTTTGCATGTGATTCACTTCTGAAATAAACTGGGGAATCAGCCTGTCATCTTTTTAATGATGAGTACCACTGGAGTCATAAAGTCTTTTGTAGCAATCTGCACCGTTTTTTGGAAGAGTAGAAAGATGAAAGTGGTTGATCAACTAATTAAAACCAGATAAAGTCAGAGAAGCAAGGCAAAAATGTTACTCTTGCAATTTGGTTGCAATCTCTGTCTCTACTCCTCCCCTTCCCAGCAGAGCTAAAAGCAGAGGACTTGGCTTGTACCACTCCTGCCTAGGGCTCTGTGTTGGCATATGCATATGTTTAGGAAGATCTAGTGGTTTAAGCTTGTATTTGGCCTCCATCCAGATACAAGTAAAAATTTTGGAGAAGATCATGGCATGGGATTGTTGCAGGGAGCATAATTTCTATATATATCTCTCCCCTCATGGACAAACTTTGCAGTTTCTCACTCCCTTGAAGTACTTGTCTTTTCCACTGTAGGATCTGTCAGGTTTTTCCCCTGTCTCTTATACACATCTAACTTTGCAGTTTCTCACTCCCTTGAAGTACTTGTCTTTTCCACTGTAGGATCTGTCAGGTTTTTCCCAAGGAAAGGAGTTCTGTCTTTTTCACCTGCAGAGTTCCTAACCCTTCGTTTCCTTCATTGATGACAGATGCAGAGCTCTTCTGCTTTTTCCCCACACCCATGCCAGCTTTCCCCTTTTCCCCTCACAAGTGTATTTTATTCCTGACCATCCTTTTTGTTGTTCAAATGCCCTCATTTTGGGGTAAGTGCCCTGCTCTTCCTTGCTCATCTTCCCTCTGAAATCTCTTTATCACTTGGCCATTCAGTTTACCTTGGCACTTCATTCTACCCAGGCGTCTTATTTGCTGAAAATGCCCTGAAAGTTCTCCTTTGAACGTTTTTTTCTACCATTCAGGTATATTTTGAAGCCAGAATTCTGTCTTCTCCCCCCAGAAATGGAGCAGAGATGAGATGAAAGTGCAGACTCCCAGGCACAAGTCCAGTGCCTCCGAGGGAGGATGGAAGTGCCCGTGGTCCTGAGCTGTCTTTGGCGTGTTGTGGGGAGGGTGTTAATAACAAGTGGGAGCAGGCTGAGAGAGGATTTAAGTTCTGCCTGAGCAGCAGAGCTCCCAGCTCTGGAAGGAGACTCCTTGATCTGTTGCTGGTGCCTTCTGGCTTGCCAGCTGTGCTGGGCAAAGCTGTGGTGAAGTTCCATCTGCCCACAATGCCATGGTGGCTTCCTTTGGAAATACGATCCCCGGAGTTCTCCTCACCTCTCAGACCCAGTCTGCACACCAGGGCCCTCCATGGCACTGGACACCCATCTTTGAGCACTTTGCTGCAGAGAGATGAGATCCCTTGGGAGTTTGATCTTCAGCACACATTTGACTGTCTTGACTTGGGGTCTGGACTCACCGCCTTCCAAATATCACTGTAAAAGAATATGGGATTTGCCAGTTGCCCCAATGCCTCAGTCAAAAATCTGAAACCCTAAATTGTTTAATCTGGCACTCCTAGCTTCATAATGACTGCAAAAAATACCTCTGTTTCTATTTTATCCTTCCTAAATGTTAGAAAAAGTTTCTGTTTCTGGCAGAGATTTTGTGGGCTAAATTTCAGGACAAAATACTGGGGTTTGAGTAGGGGATTCTAATGGAAAAGCTGAGCAACAAATTCACACAAGGTTCTTCTTAATTATAGAAGCCAAAAGCTCTTCCAGATGTCTGTCAGATGCTAGATGCTGCCATCACTGGTTTTAATAAAAGCTCGTATTCAGCAAACTTTATTACTGATTTACTGTATACTGCTTAAGCCAGAAAATGTTTTTTCTCTAAAAAGAAAACAAAGACCTGATATTTTCATCAGTTGCACTCCAGCATGTCATTTACTGTGTTAAATACCAGCCCTGTTCCATTATTTGACTATTTTCTCTAGCTTGCCATCATTAAAACTGGAATTTCAGAAACTCTTGTCAAGAGGTCCATAGGCAAGAAATGCACGTGAATAAATCAGTAAATGGTGCGTGCAAAACAGGCAAAGCCACTAACAGCACTCATACGTGACATGCACAACCAGACAGGCAGTTCTGTGAAAAGTTACCTGTTTGTACATGCAACTAATACATACTCTAAACTAAAATGAGAGCTGAAAAAAGCACAGAAAAATGTTATGGAATAAATACAGGAAAATATAATGTGACTTTGTGAATACAAAAGTGAACAGAGCAAAACCAGTAGAAAAATCATCAGGCAGAGAGTAGCTAATGAAATCTCTGAGCAATGATGTAATTAAAGTGCATTAATCACTATAAAAGATCCTTTTCCTTTAAACATCTGCTTCTGTTCACTTGGCAACAGCCTGTGCAGTGTCATGAATGATGGGGGTTTGGATTATGCTGAAGGGCATGTGTTATCTGAGAAACAAGGTGGAACAGCCTCAGCTTGACAGGCTCTGGGGCAGCAGCGCTTTCCCTCAGTGCAGGGATAGCACTAAGGAAGGAAGGGGAAAAGAAGTGAGATGTGCTTAGAGTGGAAAGGAGAAGCTTGTATAAAATGGAACCCCACCTTCTCAGCCATGCATGCAAAATTTAATTTGGTGCCAGTGGATTTGAGTAAACTAATTCCTCTGGGAAAAATGCCCCTGCCCACCCTGCTGTTTTTCAGAGGGCCTTAGGAGCCATAGCTTGGACCGTGTTCTACCCCACTGAGAAGCACCACAAAATTCTTCCTGAGCCCTTTCTCTGAGGCAGCCTGGCTGTGCCAGAAAGAAAGTGGGATGAGACATTTCTGGAGAAAAGCTCTGGCAGGAGTTCAGTGTGCAGAAGAAGGGTTGTGCCCATCCTTTAGTGCCCTGAGGCCTGTGAGTCGGTACCAGATGGAGCAGAACGGCCTGCGGTGCTGTGAGGGCTGAGGGAAGCCTCTCATGAGCTGTGCTCTGAGTTGAGTGGGGAGTCGTGGATTGTTGTTTCAGCTCTGTCATTGGGATGTGTCTCTTGGGTAGGATTTTTTACACCTGGGGACTGTTTTTTGTTTCCTTGCCTGCATCTGACTCCTTGTTGCATTTCCATGCTCCTGGTGGCACGGGCCCTGGCTGTGGACACAACTGGTGGCCCTGTGCAGCTGCATTTTCAATTTGTCAGTATCTAAGGCAGGGAGAGGGAGCCAGTTGTGCTCCTCTTACAAGGACACATCTGAAGGTGGAACCCTTTGAGATCCACTAGCAACAAAGATGCAGCTGCAGAACAAGGCTGATTTTTATCCTGCTCTTGTTTCCTTAGCAAATCTGTAGCAGGTAGCACTTGGGGATGAAGGGGTGACACAACTGTTGGATCCAGAGTACTGCATTTCTACCACACTGCTCGTTCATTGGTCTCCTTCATTGCACATATTTGGGAAGCCTTTACCAGCCTCTGGAATTGAGGCTGCATTGGTGATGAGATATCCACATGGATTTCCAAGGGAGGCAGACAGATCCCACCTGGACAGAGGAGAATTTGGGTTGTGGACACTGTACATGTGTTATGGTGATGCCTCTTCATGCCTGTTTTTTGTAGTTCTGTGAATTCGCAGAGGATTCATGTTTTTTTTTTTTTTTTGTCTGGGCAGACAGAAAGCGAAAATTAATTTACCTTTGGTCTTTGCTGTTTAGTTACATGTGAAATTATCTGGTTTGTGCTTGTTCTTAACAATACTTCCCTTCCCTCACAGGGACTCGCTGGCTTTATAAAAGGGATTGGGGAGGTTCAGATAAAAAGTATGTGATTTTCTGTTTCTCAGAGCTGGTAAAGCCATACAGGGGTATTTAAACAGAAAATCAAAACAAACCTCTTGGCTTCTCCCAGAAGCACATAGATTGTTATTGCAGAAGCCTGAAGGTTTCACTTTATGTGCTGCTTTCTTTAACTTTGGGATGTTTTAGCTGTGCTGTGGATTGTTACCAGGCAGGTGCTGCCGTGCCACCTGCTGCCTGCATAGGCCAGCGCAGGGATGTGCCAGCCTGGGACAGGGATGTGCCAGCCTGGGAGCAGGGATGTGCCAGCCTGGGAGCAGGGATGTGCCAGCCTGGGAGCAGGGATGTGCCAGCCTTGGGAGCATGGATGTGCCAGCCTGGGACAGGGATGTGGTGGGAGCAGGGATGTGCCAGCCTGGGACAGGGATGTGCCATCCTGGGACAGGGATGTGGTGGGAGCAGGGATGTGCCAGCTGCCTTGGAAGGCAGTGATGAGGAAAGGGAAGCTTGAGCAAGCTGCAGCCAGCATCCACTCAGCACCTCTGCCCCATCAGCTCTTGCTCAGGCCCTGCTCTGTCCAAGAGCACAGTTATGTTTTCCCCTAATAGCCCTAATTCCCCCCAGTGACTTCCAGGGAACTGAAGTAAGGCTGTGCTCTGTGTGGTCGTGGAAAGCAAAGAATGGCATAGAATCTTTGAGTTCTCTGTTCATCATCTGTTCTGGGCTTGAACTAAAAGCTGCAACTTTAGTCTTGGGGAAATTCAAATAAGTTTCCATTGCATTGTGTGTACTTAAAAAGAAATAAAGACAATTAATTGAGAAATTTAGCTCCAGGTGTTCTTTGCCTGGTGGGTTCTTCTAGACACAGGCATTGGTTGCACAGGGAACAAGGGAAGAACATTATGGGAGTAAAGGTTTCAAGGAAACCTGCCTTGCATAAAAGGAGCTTTGCAGGTATCAAATGTAACAGACCTTATTGTCCTCACCCCATTGTCTTCACCAAAACTTGCAAACATAGGTGTGTAAATCTGTGTCCTTAATGATATATTTTGTACCCATCCAAAACGTTCCAAGGGAAGCAAGCAGCTGAAAAGGTCTAGAGCTGCAGGTTGGCACATGAATTGAAAATGGTGGTGTGTGCATGAGTAGACCTATTGATTTTATACATAAGGTCAGAAATGATGATTTAGTCCTGTTTTTGGACTGTTTATGTAATGCAGAGGTTTTTAGCTTTCATGGTGGTGTAGGGCATGTGCTCACATGAAGAATTATGTTTTTCTTCAGAGGTTTAAGTCCTAGATGTCATTTATTTGAAATTTTTGGTTGCATCAGATAAGATTTCTCATGTGAAAGGGACTGTCCTTGTATCACTGCCACCTAATGGCCAGGACATTGTAGTTGGGTGCCTGGTTTGGGTGTCCTCTGGAAAACTGATCCTGTCACCAGGAATAACTTTATTACCTTGTAAGACTCGATAATGATCTTAACTGCCCTCAGCTTCATTTTCAGCCTGTTACAATCTGTTCTGCAGCCTCACTGGACGCTGGTGTGTGTATTCTTGCTTTGATGGCATATGAGAAATCAGGAATTTAGTTTTTGTATGGCAAAATCCAGGAAGAAAGGGGAATCATTAATCAGATGGGTGTAATCTCCAAGGAAGCAAGTACTGCATTTTAATTCAGCATTTCCCTTTGATGAAAACTTTAGTGAATGTTATTATGTGGAATTTATATGAAGCCTGGGTTTAGGTAATCAGCTTTAATATTTATACTCTTAGGGAAAAAATTGAATCATTAGTAAGCATGCATAATTAATGAATAAATTGTATTTTTCCTTTGTTTTCCTTCAGGTATAAGGAAATGCTAGATCTAGTGATATCACCCAGTCTGACTGTAAATAGAGAGTGCCCTGACAGACTGAAGCTTAACCTTTCTCACATTTATGCCACGGCTCCAGATGACATAGAAGGTAGGCTGCTCTTGTGCTTGCTGTTTGCTGCTTTAACATAACATACATGACAATATGTAACCAACAGGAGCTGGCCACTGCAAGGCCTCTGCTTCTGGCAATTAGTTCTACAGTGTAGTGAGCAACTGAGATTTTTGAGGATTTTTTCTTTTTCGTAGACTCGCCAGTTGTGGTTGAATCCTTTAGTTCCACAATGGCTTGAATGCAAATGGGATAGAAATATTTCATGTATATATATATATGTATATATCTGTGTATAGTTGGTGCCTGCATTTCCACACGTGCATGTGTACATTTTTGTTCCCCTGGAAGAATTACAGGTGTAAACCATATTTTGTGTAGACCTGGTAGTTTTTGTGCTGGAGTCCCAGTGATAGTGTGAACGTGAGCCCTGGGCTTTGGTGGCTGTGCTGCTGCTGTTAAAGTGGGGGCTCCCAGGCCCAGAAATATACTGAGCAGCCTGAAAACCTCTTGCCAAAGCAGCTCTGTGCCCCAGTTTGCATCACTCTGAGACCACTGATGCCATCCCCAAATGGTTAGCCCTGCTGGCCTCTGCGCTGGAGTTTCACATTTGGCAGGTACCAGGGAGAAATTCTTTCAGTGGTTGAGGCTCTGATGGAAATTTATCTGCTCTCCTCCTTCTCCCCCCCTGCCCCATCATACTGTTCAAGTGAAGGAAACAGAAGAATGTTAAATCTGCTAAAAAAATTATTGGCAAGTGATGCAGCTGAACTAGTTCTTGCTAGTACAATCCCAGCTATTGTTTGCTGCGGTCAGGATCTGTCAGCCTTCCTGTTAGAGGGGAGTTAGGAAAAGGCACTGGCTATTATGTTTTAGTAGTATGTTTAACCCTTCATTTATAGGCTCTTAGAAACCCAGGAGATGTTTTTGTTTGCATGTTTGCTCAGGCATTAGGAATTGTGTGGTTAAATCATGCCCAGCCCATCGTGACTGCCTATTTACAAGAGCAGTAGAAGGAATAACAGCCTAAAGGAAACACCCTTTTAAATGTCCATGTTTGCAGAAAAGATTAAAGCTAGAAATGATTTTTAGGTACATCATTTTATAAACATCTTGGTGGAGGAACTTTTTTTTTTGATATATATGATATAAATGAGCCATCACAGGAGTTGTACTGTTGGACACCAGTTTGCCAGTGACAGCTCACATTGATTTGTTTCTTGTAGAAATATTATGGTGTTTTTTCTACAGAATGATCCCCTGTGCTACCAAGATTGTGCTCTTTCCCTTGAAAATACTTCTGGCTAATTTGAAGAACAGAAAAACACTTGTGTGTTTGACAATTCTCAGACTGACAGAACTCTTAATGTAATAAACGCACACAAATTTATGCTCTGTATTGCACATAAAGTATTAAATTTAGCAAGTCTAGTCATTGTACTTACTCATTTAGATGTCCATGTAACTGTCTGGCCTTTCATTTCCATGGGTGCTTGTCATGAGATATGCAGTTACATCAATATAATTTTCAAGTGTACATTTTGCCTTTAGGATCAACTTTGCCTTTTCTTGTTGGTGACAATAGCATATTGCATATTCACACACAGTAAATTCCTACTTGACATTCTTGACTAACTTATTTACTCTACCAAAATAAAACATTTGAAGCTGTGGTGTTTTTCAAAGAGAAAAAAAAAATCAGCTTGTGCTCAAACTGTTCTTCTTTTTTTTTGATGTAAAAGCCATTAAGAATTAAATAAATGAATTGTAAAATGTCTATTTCTTCAGTGCAGTTCTTTAATGAGAGACAGACAGAAATGGTGTGGTTCTTGTTTTCACAGTCTGAAAATCTAATTGTCTAAACTGTTATCTTTCAGGTAAGTCAAAGCAAATTTTTCATAGTGAGTTTGAAGGTGACTCAGGTAAGTCCAGTTTTGAATTTAAACTCATTCTTTAATCTGTGGATGTGTAAGTGAATGGACACATGTGTATAACATTATCCTTTGTCAATAATATGTACATTTGTTTAACACTGTCTTTTGTCAGTATTTTTAACTAAACCTCTCTGCCTGTTGCTTGGGAAATAGATCACTGTACCACATTTTGGGTTTTACTTTTCTAAGGTTTGAAGAAAGAATCTGGTTTTGTTTCTGTCAGTGATTAGGGTGATCCTTTTAGTGATTAGGCTTGTATAGGTTTCACCATTAATTACATAAACTACCATTCTAAAAATTTAATGATACCTAGTAGTTGATATTTTTAGTAAGAACTCGTGATGATGCAATTTTTATTAAAATTTAGTATAAAAAGTTAACAGATGAAATATCAATGTTTTTAAAAATAGTTTGGTGTAATCTCCATGTTAGAGTGTAAAATGATCAAGCCATGTAAAATGTTGTGAAAAAGGGTTGTGTGTGAAAGAACAATTTCAAGAGATCTAAATCAGGATAAACAAACATTTCAGATGTGAGCATGTTGGATCTTTTTGGTCATTCTCTCCATGTTTACAGCACAAGTTACCCAAACCTCTTGGATTGTTTGCATTTATTTAGACTTTATCTCTACTTGCATATTTCATTAAATGAAAAGTGGTTTAAATGTTTAATTTTCCAGCTGACCAATGTCTGAACAAAGGAAGTTGTTCTGTTTTGGTCACTGAAAGTGAATGGAGAAGCCATGTGCAGTGAGTCTGGTGTGTGCATTAATGCAGCCAGGAGACACACAGAGGCTGAATCAGTTGTGCCTCGTCATTATTGATGATTGTGAGAGTGTTTTGGCATTTTTAGTGCTGAATTAATGACAGCTCCAGCCAGGAACCGAGAAGCAAAGTTTGGATGGCACTGTGGAGGCAACGTGCAAAATGTACATGGTGGTATTTTGGTATGGTGTTTTCAGTTCAACATCCAGGTTTTCATTTAACTTTTTATTTGTTTGGTTTTGGCTTTTTAGTTTTTAATTAGGTAAGTGTAAATTTATCTCTGAATAAAGCTGGTGGCACATTTTTCTTTGGTAGTGTTACAGCACTCAGCAATTTGGTCCATTAGAAGACAGCTTGCACATATAACTTTTATGATAGGTTTCCTACTGATTTAAGTTTTTGATTGCTGGTAGTTCAATAAGGTATGCTATAGTTAACTCAAAAAATTCAAATTAAGGAGATTTATGATGTTGTATTTTTAATATTCACTATTATTTGATATATTTTTATGGACATTAAAGAAAGTGAGTCATGGTCTAGGAGAGTACCAAAAAAAGAAAAAGATCAAAATGTGCAGTGAGCTTAAATCACTTCAGCAATCATAGTATTGGCTTTTATAGCCTTTAGCATATGAGTCATTGCTTCAAAGCCCAGTTTCATGACTGGTATCAGTCCCATGAGAAGAAGAAACTGGTAGTTGAATCAACTGTTATCACCCTCAATTAAAAACTAAATCTGTATTTGTTGTTAAGCAGAGAATATCTGTCTTACCTACCTCCGTTTGGGAATAATAACTAAAAAATAAAAAGTCTTTTGATTCCTGTATATTTTTCTCCCACCAGCAGTGGTAAAAACAATTGTATCTGCTTGGCCATAGAACAGAACACGATGAAAATCTAAGACTCTTTAATTTTGTTTTCCAGGCAGCAGCAAAGCAGCACCGCAGTGTCCTCTCCATCTGTACACCACAAAGTGAGTGTTCCTGCCAAGTGCTGTAATTTAAAATCCATGTCTTGCTGAACAGCCATTTTATGCAGGCTTCTGTCACCTTAAAAAACATCTGCCCTAAGCCCATCCACCTGTTCCCCCGCACGTCTCTGGCACAGTGAAGTAGCTGGTTCTTAATCTTCTCGGATATGGAGTGAAATAAGGTTTGAGGTACTGTGAAGTGTGTTTTTGTACCCCTGGGTATCCAAATCTTATCAGTTTGAATATTGTATTTAGAGTGACCACAGAGGGGATGTGTCGAAATGTCTGAGGTTTCCCATTGCACCCACTTGTTCGGCAAACTCAAAATGAAACATGAAAAATCAGTGTTGATTTTATTTTATTTTTTTCACTTGCCTATACTTTACACTGTCTTAAAGTCACTGTGCATTTAGGTGACTTAATCTGATAGTCCATAAAGCAAACTTCTGTTTCAGTCCAGTCAATTCCAAGTTCCCAAAATCCTCAGCATCCTGTGTTGAATGTTATTTTAGCAAGATGTCTAAAGCTGTTCTGCTTGTGCTCTAGAAGCTCATGTACAGTAACTATTACTGCTATAAACCCTTCTGTTTTCTTGTTCTGAATAGACATTATCCCCACATAGTGACAGTCCCATCCTTCCCCACGATGGCAGCGTATGGACAGGCTCAGTACAGCACAGGAATCCAGCAGGCTGCTGCCTACTCTGCCTATCCTCCCCCGGGGCAGCCCTACGGAATCCCCTCCTACAGTGAGTACTCCACGGTCCTGGGGCCTGTGAGGACATCACCTCCTGCTGCTGGCAAAACAGATTGGAAGTCTTTAAGCCTTGGAGTGAAGTGGTCATTTGTGTCTCAGCACCGTTGTCTTCTTAGGCTTAGAGGAAAGTCTGACTTGAGAAACGTTAGGTTTACTTTGAGCTATATCAGTTTTCAGCCTATCAGGTCTTTATATCATGGGTTGTTTTTGCAAACTAGCCAAGTTTGGAGCCAGTTAGTAGTAAACTATGAGAAGTTCAGGTTCAGTAGGATGTGACACTTTGGAGTAGTAGCTCATGAGTGTTCCCATGATTCAGTGTCAGGACAAAGTACAGTAAATATGATGTTTATGAAAACTACTCTTCATCCTTGATTCTTCCTGAAGTTTCAATAACACAAGCTACTTTGAGAAAATTTTTGTGTCTGTTTTTATAGAAGAACCAAAATGCAGAGCAGAATAAGACATGGGACAGAGTACCCTGGTTTTGGAAGACAGTTTGTGTTTAAGTGAACAGTTATTGGCTATATGTGCAGTCAACATTTCTAGCCCCTAACAGTCAGCTTTATTCCCTGCTTTTCTGCACAGCCTTACCAACAGCTGTGGGGGGACAGTGCTGGGCAGGAGCAGCTGGGGGATTTGCACAGGGAACTAATTAAACCAGCACTCCTGACAGAGGAATGCTTGGTAAACCAAGCCTTGAGTGTCCTTAAGTTCTGCATGGGAATACCAAGCTCTTGAGGAGCCTGAAAGTTCTTTCTGCTCCTAAAGACCAAAGAGATCTTGTTTAGCTACAGCTCTTTACCAGAAAGCTTTGGGCTTCTTACTTCTGACTGCTCCCATGAGGGCTGAGTCTTGCACCATTAAAATGGATTCGTAGTTTTGTTTCCACTCCTGTTTTCTTTTGTGCTCTTAAACACCTTTGTGTTTACTTGGCAAATACAGTATATCTTCCCAAGAAGTTTTTATACAGACAAAGCTTTTACTGAAGGGAAATCTAGTGCAGCACTCTGGAGGGCTGGGGAAGTGGCTTTGGCAGAGCCAAAGCTCTACCAGGATGATGAGAGGAATGTTTCAAGACCCTTTCCTGGAGCTATTTGTGTGTTTGCATCATCTGGCTGACTTCCAAGGAAAACTCTGAACAGTTGTCCTGTTAGAGCAGGTGAAAGTAGAGCCATTTGCTACTGCCTAGAGGCTTTAGAGCACATATGTGTCAGGCCCATATGCTGCTTATAAATCCTGTGGGTGACCTCTTAGCATCCTTGAGCAGTGGTTTCCCTCCCTCAGCCCCTACACCCTCTCTAAGATCCTCAGCACAGCATATGAAAAACTCCACCTGGCTGACAACCAAGAACAATGAAGCAGTATTGTTTTTAGGCACAAAAAATAAAACTCGGCCAGTTTCTAGACAAAACAAAACATTATGTGGAAATTAATTTGGTGCTAAGTTATTTTGCTGTCTGACAACAATTTTTAGACTTCCAGAGAGGCCCATTTGCTGAGGATTAATTGTAACTGGGCTGGGTAGGTTGAATGCTGGCCTGTGGAGTGCTGGTGGAATAGGAAAGCACGGGATGTTGGGAAGAGAAGCTTCTCTGCACACACTTCTCTTCCCCAGCAGCAATGAAACCACACACTTGCACCAGCACTTGTCCCCTCACTGTCCAAATAAACTTCTGCCTTTCACAGTCATCTTCTTATGAGCTTGTGCTCAAACTGCATGGCAGTTCTTCTCACCTAAAGCTATAATAAGCAATTTTTATTAGAGAAAACATTATCTGGGAGAACTTATTCCAAACCTGAACAAGCACAGACTTGCTGCTTGTAGTTAAACTAGAAAGGAGCATGGCTGGGGAAAAGCACCTGGATTCAACTTGTCTATAATTTTCCCTGCAAGTGCTAAAAGATGACAACAGCATGGAAAGTGTGTAAATCCAAGGTCCAAACACCAGCAGGGTCTTTGTTTAATCCCAGCACCCAGGGAGTATCCAATGGCCATCTTCTGTTGTGCAAATAGGATGCAAAGGAGGGAAGGATCACGCCCAAAGGGTTCATAATATGTTGCACCTTTGAGCTGTTTATTTTAATAATACAGCTGTACAATCTCAGCAGCATCTCAGAATAAAATATCAACTCCTTTCATTACCAGCAAAGGTTTCATCTTGCAATGTTTAATTCAGCTATTGCTGTTCCCCCTGTAAATTGTCAGCTTAATTGCCTGATTTTAGAAATGAAAAGATTTTTGTGGTTTCAGGGCTTACCTCTTGTTCCTGAACTGTATGTTACATCCAGCTGAGTAGATGATAACCCTCCTGTAGGACTTGCCAATAAATGTTTTGGTACCAAAGCTGAAAATACAATGCAAGTAAAAAAATTACTCTTCTGAGAACAAAAATCTTGAGGTTATTTTGCTGAAGGTGCTGTTCTGTTGTTAATCATTGCTTACATCTGATAACTTTTCAGGAAGTTTATGTGTCAGTGAGTTTCTTCAACTCTGTAACAAAACTATATGTTCAGAAGTTGTTTTTGAAAGCGATATTATTCATGGTTATTTAACCATCTTAGCAAAAGTGCTTGGGTGTGGATACAGGATGGAGCTGACTCAAATTTGTGATGAATTTGTTTGGCTGTTAGGAGACTTGTTTGGGTAATGAAAGCAATTAAACACATATCTTTATATATTTTATATATATATACATGTGTGTGTGTAAATGAAAGTGTAAAAAAAAGTTTACTAGGTTAAAATCCAGCCGAAAAATTGTTAATTCCTACGCTTGCTTTTTTCACATCTTCATATGACAAGCACTCATGTCTTGCTCTTGGTTCCCACTGTGCTCCCCAAAGGCATTAAAACAGAGGACAGCCTGAGCCACTCGCCAGGACAGAGTGGATTTCTCAGCTACGGCTCCAGCTTCAGCGCGCCGGCGGCGGGACAGGCGCCCTACACGTACCAGATGCACGGTGAGTGCAGCTCAGCCTGGCAGTGCCAGCTCTGGGCACTGGCAGTCCCACAGCCCCGTGCTGCACCACTTCTCCCCCTGCACTTGCTGTGGAAAGCTTGTATAGGTGCAGGCTCTCAGCCCAGGGAAGGAGGTGGTGAGTCTCTGCTCGAGCTGTCTCGCTCACCACGGCGTTGATTTCTGGCTGAGGCATTGGATTTAACAGCATTATGTGCTAGCAGAATTTCACCTATGGTCAATATAAGCTTTGTCTTTCTGCAGAAACCGTGTTTTCTTTTTCTTAATTAGTTCTATGAGTGCATACCTGGGATTGTTGTGTTGGTGTGAATTCCTGCATTCTGATGGAAGCAAAACAAAGGTGGTTTTACACTTCATGCAAACAGTCCTGTCAGTATTATGCTTCTTTCTGCCTTATGCTGCCCTGAACAAACTGCTCTGTGCTTAAAACTGTTCTATATTCTCCCTGCTATTATTTTTTTAGCAGCTGATACTTCAATATTAAGAAAAATGGGAGTGACTGCTTGAGGAGAGATGAATGCAGACGAGGATAAAGCTCTGCATTGGCTTTGTCCATCTCTCTCAGATTTTGCAAGGGTTAGAAAACCAAAGAGGAATTGCAAACTCTTGTAGAAGCTGTAGAAGGGGAGATCAATTCTATCACTTAGCTTTTTGATATTGTTGAGGGTTTTATGCAAAAAGCCATTTTGTAACATTATACTTAGCTGTCACCATTGTAAAATGGTCTTTTAATTCTCTTCATTCTTCTCATTAAAGTGAGAAGAATTTCTTTCAAAAAAGTAAAAGGTGGACAAACACATCCACTTTTAAGTGTGTGAGCAACTAAAATCCTAATCAGTTGTGAAAACAGGGAAAACAAAGTAAAATCTGTTTTATTCTAGATATTATCTAAGAAAGCTAAGAAGACTAAGAGTTGACCCTTGGCTGAGACTTCACCTGCTAGTTTTGTCAGGGCACACTATCTCTAACACTAAGGTGATTTTTGGGGCTTAAATACCTCATAGTACATGCTGAAAGCACCTGTGTTGGATGTGACACCAAAGGAAAAAAGAAAAAGGAAGCCTGTGGCTTTGGGGTTTTTTGTCACCTGGACTCCTGCAGGTTTCATCTGTCCTACTTCCACCTGTGTATTTTGAGAAGGCAGACTCTTGGCTGAGGTTTTTAAGGTGCCCCCCTTATTCAATCAAGAGGTTTAGACAACCAAATTTTGGGCATCAGCACTTGAAAATGTTACATTTGCAAGCAGCAGTGGCACAGCCATGAGTTGTACCAAAACAGGCTGAGGAGAGCTGTGTGTGTGAGCACAAATGTGCTTGTAGGGCCATGCCGTGCTGGTAGGCAAAATCACTTCTTTTCAGATATTTATTCCAGGAAGATCATTTCAGCCAGCTCAGTAAGCCTTTAATGCAAAAGAAAACAGGGGAAAACAGTTTCTGCAAGTGGCAGGTGCTTACTCCAAGGCATAGGGAGCAGGAGTAAATGTGTCTTCCTGTAAACAAATATTTCCACCCTTCTCCTCGCTTGTGAGAGGAACAGTCTGAAGCTCCCTGACTGTATGGTTTATTTACCTTGCTGAGTGCTAGTGAAAGGTTTGAGTGAGGAGGCAGGAGCCTTCCTGTGCTGAGTGCTGCTGAGGAATGTGGGCTCAGGGCTTTCCCACGCCACAGCACTTGGGGGTGGGGAGGTGATGGCTCCCTGTGCCACCCATTCCCAGGACCACTGGGACTTTGCTGGTGATGGGCTGAGCCAGATGAAAAGGGCAAAATTTATTAATATATTTTTATAGAAAGTTCAGGGGGGGCTTTAAGAGTCAAGCTTCTAACTCCCAGTTGAAGGGCAAAATGTTTTTTGCATCTTGTGGGAAGAGAGATTATGAAGAGAGTGATGGTCAGGGGAGAGAAGGTATCTCCAATTGCTGCTGTTTTCTATTATAAAGTGCAAGTGGAAAAAAATAAAACTTTTCTAAGCTATTCTCTGCAAATATTGTAAGGTGTTAATAGTTCAGGTATATAAGTGAAATAAGTTTGTTTTGTTTGCCTCCACTGAGGACCAGCTCCCAGAGCAGCATAATGATCTCATCTGTGGGTAAGGGTGGGTGGTCAGATTGTTCATCCCTCGTGATTCCTCCTCACTGTCCCCTCAGATATGAGTTACAGCAGCACATAAGTGCCCACTGTAGGTGTTACAGCACTCACCAAGGAATAAATGACCTCTTGGGTAGCAGTTTTTTGTCTCACAGGGCTCTAGGATAAATGCTGTCCTTCAGTGAGTGCCAGCATGGTTGGTGCTGGTTTGTTCCCTCTGGTGTTTGTTTGGCAGCAGCACTGGCAGGCTGGGCTACCTGTGAGGCTGTGAGCAGTAAATGGTACTTGTGAGGGCAGATTCTGCTCTCTGTTCAGGTCTGTTTGTTTGCAATACAAACACAGGTGATGCAGGTGTAAAGGGTTTTCAGCTTTTCATCCTCAGCTCCAGCTGTCAATTGTACCCTGGTTCTTGAGCAAGAACAGGATCTACTGAAAGCAAAAATGAAGATATAAGAGCCTTTTGGTCAGTAAGTGGTAAAGAAAAAGAGCTATTTTACAGCCAGCCAGAAGGGGAAATCCATTTTCATGCTTCCCTAGCATGAAACAAAATTGATTGTGGAAGAGTTTGTTAGCCAAATAAAGTGTCACACACATATACAAATATAGAAAATGAGATTAGCAAGTTCCGTAGCTCATAAAAATGCTATGGTACTGTGGATTGCAAAGGTAGTGTGGATTGATATAAAGATTTTAATTGCCAAGGTATCATCAGGCTTCAAGTAACATTCAGACTGGAATCTGATATTCACATATTTGCTCTGAAGGAGTGATGTTTTCCCTCTCTTCTTTTTCTTTTTAACCAGTGCTATGTAGAGGGCTGCTCCATGTCACTGTTGCATTTAGAATTTTTTTTGTTTCATAATGAAGAGATCTGAAATATGCATGTGGCCAGTCTGGGGATGACACTCACTTTTAGAGTCATGAATCTGGAGAGGAGATAACAGCTTGCATTAGATTTTTGCCTTTAAAGTGGTAAATTTGTCATGCTGAGAAAGAAATGTTTCTTCAAGGTCCATTTAATTTCTTAATCAATCCTCATGTAAGTGTTGAATTACAGCACAAAATCACCAAACACCCTGGGCTTGGTATTAGGTATTCCTTTTTAGCACACATTTTTCTAAATTTACATTTTGTGATAATTTAGCAGTTCGGTGATTTGCTCAGACTTCTGGTAAAATTATTATTTGATGATAGAAATTGAATATTTGACACAAAGATCATCTCCCAGTTCTGCCCCCAAAAACTTACTGGCAGCTGAGGAAACTGCTGAGGGTGGGGGAGATATCTTTGGAATATAAGAAATTTAGCATTTAGTGAGCTATGTAAAATACAAAGAGAAAATTGTGCCAGCACATTAGCTGACCCAGAAACCCATCAGCTCTGCAGAGAGTGCAATAACAGCCAGCTTACAGAGTTTTTCCTGTGGTTGCAAGAGCATGTGCTACCCCTTGATTGCACATTAGGCCATCTCTTCTCAGCTTGTCATTAATTCCTAGACAATGCCTTGCTCTTCAGTTATAATTGCTGAAATGACAGCTGGTATGAAACTATGAAGTTGCACAACAGTTAAAACTCTGGCCAAAGACCACTGTGGATGCTGTTGTTGGGCAGGAAAAGATTCAACTGCTTTTTTGGGGTTTTTTAATATCCAAATCTATCTACCCACAAAATACTTTTTACATTACAAAGGAAAAATCAGTTATGTAACTGGGATAGCTTTCCTTTGCCAAGGAATTGCAGAGCAGTGTTGAGCTTGGGACAGACATAAATTTGGGACCAAAGACCTATGCAGTGAAATTCTTTGCTACTGCTGAACATTTGTTTTCTTTGTAAAGCCTTTCTGATGAGCTGTGAAGTAGTGAATGAATAGAAATTAGCATTTCTTTTCTGCAGCACTGATTTAAAATGGATTAATTATATATATGTTGCTTATGTTTGTGGAACACTTGGTTATCAATTGTTCTCCTGGCCCGAGAACAAGTAAAATCTGAATAATTAACCAATTAAAATGTTTCCTTACGCTGAAAACATTTTGGCCCTTGTTGATGTCTGGATAATCTAAACAAATATTTTTCCAAGAGATGCCAGAATTTCTTGCAATTTTGTGCCAGTTTCAGTGTTAAAAATTTAATACAAGATCATAAATACCAATTTGGCTTGAGCAGTTACCTCTGCCTGCATGAATTTTGCAAAGAAAGTCCATGTTTAGTTTTAAAGTTGATTCTTGAAGTACTTGGTGATGAAGATAGTGATGAAATTTCAGTCTACACCTGAGAAACGTGGATCACACTTTGGCATCCAGACAGTGAACCCATGTGAAGTCCCAAAAATAAGGGAAAATGAGAGCATGTTCTCAGCAAACTGTCACTCAGATAGATGCCTTAGATTGATAAAATTAAAACCTCAGGAGAAAACGAGCAGCCTCTTTCAAAAGCTTCTGCTTCACAGCTGGTTTGCATTAATTGCAGTCTAAAACCGTGGCAGTAAAGTTGTGCTCCACTCCGTGGTGGGTTCAGCAGGGAGAGGCCTCTCTTCAGGAGGGGTCAGACCTCACTTTCTGCAGTGTAAATACAAGGTTCCTCAGAATAACAGCACAGCCTCCCTTTCAAAGATTTTTAAACACCAGGGGCTGACTGTGCTCCATTTACTTTGTTTTAAAATGAGCTGACTTCTAGGAGAGGGAAGTCTGTGGGAGAGGCAAAGGTGTTGACAGTGATGCACTGTAGGCTGCAAGGATCTGTGCTACTGCTACCCAAGGGGAAAGCTCTGCTCTAACTCCTGCCATTTAATGGAAATTAAATATTAACTGGTACAGTCAAAACAGGAATCTTCTCTGAGGAAGGGGGTTTATTTTGGAGGTATCCTTGTGTCTCCTTGAGAGTTTTGTGTGACTTTGTCATCAGGCTTGCAGAGGTGGCACTGGGGAGATGGGAGCAGCTGTGACAATTGAGTCAGAGAGCAGCAGTAAGGCAGGGGCAGTAGTAAAGGGACTGGGTAAGGAAAATACAGAGAAAAGTTTGTGTGGTGAGAAAGGGGGAATCTACAGAGAAGAAAGGAGTGATACTTCCCTACCATGCTGCTTGAATGTCTTGGGAGCATTGGTGGAGGTCAGATAGAAATCTCAAATTGTGGGTTAATGAGCAAAATCAGCACAGAAAACAGTCACAGAGATGTGTGGATGTCACAGAGACTTCTCTTTGAGGGTTTTATTTTCATTGCTTCTGTAGGATATAAAAAAATCCAAAAACATAGGATGGTAACAGCTTGGGAAATCATGAACTTGGCCTTGATTATTAAGCCAAGTGCACTTGGCAAAGAATATGCTAAAATGTTATGGAAGCTTCACTGAATAATTGATTCAGAGTACCTAATGATTTTGAAAATGTCTAGAATGCAATAGAAGAGCTAGTGTAAAATTACATATAAAAATCTGTATCAAGAAACATCATACCTGAATAGCCAAGCATTTGAAAGTTAGGAAACATCAGATTTCTGTGTGTTACTGTACTGTGCTGGTACTGCTTTTGTTGTATCTTGTCCATGCACTGTGTGAGGTAATGCAGTGGTGGAGAAAACAGAATTCAGCCATAGGATGAGAGTCTGGGATGAAGTTTGGGGACAAGTTCAGCCTGACCCTGCTTCAGTCAGCACAGGCTGTTTCAGGAGTTTCTGAACTGCTCTGCTGGCAGTGGACAACCCTCTTGCATGGGCCTTTTATAAGTAATTTGGATGCCCCTTCTGTTTATATTGGCAGGGTTTAAACACTGACAATTCTGCACTGCAGTACTGTGACCTCTGGAACTATGAGAGTACCTGCACTGTCTGAAGAGGACCTATCACAGATAAAAAGAGGAGGACAAAAATTTGACTTAGAAATTCTGTAACTGGCAGATTGACACTGACAAGTCATAACCAGGACAAAGATCACTCTACTGTTGTCAAATTTCTTACATTTTTCTCCATTGTGGCTCTTCTCCTGGAGTCCCTGCTGTACTGAGGCAGTGCAAGGAGGCTGAAAAAGCCTCAAGACAGATGTCTGGATCAAGAGTACTCAGTTGAGACTTACAGGGATCCTAATGAGTCAAAGAGTGGAGATGTGCTGACCAGCTCCCTCTTTTCCACTGATATTTGGAGATTTACTTTGCTCAAGAGAAAGAGAATTGCTAAATAACAGCTGTGCTGACAGGGCAAGTTTTTATGCCAATGGCATGGCAGTGGATGTGACAAGGCTGCTTAGTGCTTTGAGTGCTGACCTGATTGGTATAGGAGGTGGCAAATCCACCTTTCCTTTATCATGCCTTGTTATCCATCAGTGAAGGATTGTGTCCAGGATGAAAATGCACCTGCAGGAATCTTTATTCTTTGCTATCCATGGAGCCACCCAAATAAAGTCAGTTTTGCTGGTTGTTTTTTTAAACAAGGTATTGCATAGAAGCAGTCTATATCCTTGCTAAAAGGATGTTCACTTTTTGGCCCAAAACATTTCTTTGTGTTTTGTTTTTGAAGACAGTCCAGTGTGATATCCTTCTTAAGCTGTGCCATTGTTAGAAGTGGTTAAAAACACTTTCTCAAAGTACAGTAAAACCTAACTGCTTTCCAATGGTTCAAATCCTCAGAGTAACTATAAACCATCCCAGCACTTTCAACACCATTGTTGATCTGGATTGAGCTATACAGATGACCAAGCTCAAAAGGGTGGTAAAAGCCAGGCTCTTAAAGCTGCTCTGGTCATCACTTATTAAAGCTCTTTGAGGCTCTGTGGGTTGAGTACTCCCAGGAGCAGGGGAAGAGCCTTGAGTCATAAAAGCTGAACCATGAAATGTGTTTTATATCACCATTCAGAGTGCCCTCAAACACCTGGTCAGGCTGACAGGACTGCATGGGATTGTGGTGGGAGACAAATGGACTTTGAATGGGTTTTGTATCTGAGAGTGTCATCTGCAGGAGGTGTTCATATGCTTTTGGGAGCAACGTCCTTTACCAGACACTGCTGATGTCAAGTGGTGTAACATTGTAGAATGATGCTTTCCATCTAGGTTAATGCAGTGTGCTCTTCCCTGCACTGTCTGAGACCTTCCAGACAGAAATACAAGACATTTCAGTGAAGGGTCCATTACACCTAATAGCAAACAGTTGAGCAATCTGCTGCAAAGTACATATGGGTTGAGTTTTTCTTCTCCTTTAACAGGTCAGATAGTCTTGAAATGCTTCCACAGCTGACAACCATGCAAGGTTTTACGAGTCTTCTTGCCCAGTAAATGCAGGCAGATGTTGTAGGATTTGGAACCTTACAAGGCACTAGAGTATAGCTGGTGGGAGGTAGTTTTGATGAGTGCTTAACCTCTCACTAAAAATGTAGCAGCTTGGAGAAGGCAGTATTTACTGCAGGAAACATTAGCTTGTCAGAGAGCTAAAGCACTGCACAGAACCTCTCTGAATGACCATGGAAGCCTTCAGGCAGATGTTGATAGCACAGAGCAGTGCACACTGTGCAGGGAGGTGGGCTGGGGCCTTTGCCTCCATCACTCACAGTCAGCAGTGCTTCCTCCAGGAGAGCAGCCTGATGATGCCAGAATGCACAGGCCATTTTATGCAGGCTTGTAAAATACCATGCAATTCAGCTGACCCCTGCAGGCATTTATTTTATTAGTCCTAAATGGTCAAATAATCCTTTGAGAGAACTCTCTGTGGAACCATTGTGCGTTTCATCTACAAGTTAGAGGAAATGCTTAGGTCTAAGCTTCATCATTCTGTTTTTTGGGAGTTAAATCACGACACAAACATACTCAGAAATGCCCATGGTAGCCACCCTCAGGGTTGCATCTTTTCTTAAGTGTTCCTGGGCTCACAGTTGCTGCTGACTGCCCAGGACCTGTGATAAACACTGAAACTGCCCACCTGTGTTGAACCTGGCCATCTCCTCCTCTGACTGTTGGGTGTTTCACTGAATGTTGAAAGTGCAAACCATCTGTTCTTCTAAATATAGCAGCTTATTCTCTTTTAAGCAGTACAGCAGTCTTGGAGAACACCTCCCTGTTGTCAGGGCTCCTCTGACCTGTGAAAGACAAGGACACAAACCTGATTTTCAAAGCTTGCTGTGATTTTGATCTGAACGACACCGCAGGCCCATCCTGTCTTCATAATCACCACTCTTTAATACACCAACATTCCTGTATCATACATAACATTCATAAGCTGAAAAAACTTTTTTTTTTTTTTTAGCAATGCCAGAGCTGGGTTCTGAATACTCTGAAAATACCTATGAATATTCCTTTCTTTTCTTTACTTGCTCATACCTGGCAAGGAGGGGAAGAAATGTAGCCTGACACTGCAGTGACTGAAAGACAGATGTAGAGGGTGAGAAGCTGGCTTGAAAGTTTTTGCAGGAGCACAGGCCAGATCACGCACCATTGAAATTATCATTGACCATGGCATGGGTTTTTTAGAATGCTTGAATTAAAAAGTGAGTGAAGGGAAAATAGCAAATGAAATCCATCTGTTTGAGAGCAGGAATAGAACATTAATCAGCTCACAAAGAGTTTTTCTGTACATGCTGGCCTTGGACACTCACATAGAGAAGGGCCACATCTATTTACCAAGGAAGAATCGTGGTACTGGCTCTGCCTTGCATGTGGATGCCTTTCCATGTGAGTGTGTTTGTGATAGAAATACTTTACAGGAACACTTAGAGTACCACACATCTGAAGAGCTGTTCTACTTCAGAGTTCAGATTGTTTTATTATGAGCTAAATGTTCTTTAAGCTACCTGTGAATGAGGGCATTGTGACATTTAGCAACTGGCTTGATTGAACACAGATGTGAGCCATATTCCATATGGAGAAGATCCAGAGGGGGAGATCCTAGGCTTGTTTCTGATTTGCAGGGAGTTTGAATGCAATTACTTGGCATTGAGCTACCAAGATAGATGGAAACAAATCGCTTGCTCCCACCTCTACAGCATTGCAAATGTAAAACCAGCCTCAGTTTGAGAGTGTTGTTTTCAGAGGTCCATGGAAAAAAGCCAATATATGTGAAAGCAAAGTGATATAGAAATAGGCAGAAGTGGGAGGGGGCCAGGCATTCATGTATATTGCTTACTGAGGGACTTCCTAGGAGTTCCCCATTCCACATAGCACCACTTTCAAACTTCATTCCAGTCCTTTTCTGAATATTACAAGAAGTGCTATTACATGGGAAAGTGTTTGAGGGGAAAAACGGTTACATGGGAAATAGGGCTAAATTGCAATATCTGTTGATAATTTTCCAGTTTTTTGAGTGTAACATTTACTGACACAAAACTGAAATTGCACCTGGCAGAATTCGTTTTGTTATGGAAGTGTTTATTTCCTACCAACAACTTAAGGAGGAAAAGCAAACATTTGGGGCTGGTTCTGGTATGTGTTCTGAACTGCTGAACTCTACAAGGCTGCTCACAGAAATTGTGACCAGCAGGCCTCATTCTCTGTTTATGGAGAGAGGGGGTTTATCTTTGTCTCCATTGCCTGTGGAACTTGTTTGTTTTCCTGCCATTTGAACTGAGGGTCCATCATTGAAAACATGGTCTCTCCATTCTGGCCTGTGCAGTGGAACAGGGTCTGAGCTATAATAGTTCCCAAGAAAAATATTGCTGAACCTGAATCTTTAACAACTTTCTTTTCCATGCAGATAATTGATTTTTTTTTTCCCCCAGCTTTTCATCCTTGTTCAGCTGGGAAGAAATTCCAAGTGTTTACTGACTTTGGTTGTTCCCAGTGTCCTTATCTGTAATTATTCTGCTGTAACACTGAGCTGCCAAGACACACTGAGCTTAGCAGCTCTCAAAGGGTAGTGCAGGGAGGGGGTTCAAATCTCTGAATGCACTGCTGGAGGGCAAGGAAAAGGCTTGTGTTTGATCTCAGTTTAGACAAACAGTGCTGAGATGGTAGTCCTCCTTGGTCAGGATACAATGACAGGAGCCAAAAGAAGATAAAAACCTGAGTTGCCAGGTTGAACTTCAGTTTATAGGGAATACCAGTCTTCGGCACTTTCACAAATATTTAAGTATGTAAGCAAAAAATCTATCCTTCCTTTGGAAAATCCCCTGGGCAGAGGGAGCCAGCCTGCAGTGGCCTGTAGGGACACCTGAACTTGGGTAGCTCAGCCAAAGTGGCAAAAATATATCTTACAAAACCAGTGTAAAATCCACCCCACTGGGTGCAGTCACAGTGCACTGTGGGAAGCTGTGGAGCACCAGCCATTCCCCATCCTCTCATCCCTGTATCCCACCCCTCTTCTCCCTCACTCTGTGTGCATGGACACACTCTTCACAGCTGGAACAAAGTTCTGAGTAAGTTTAATCCAACTGTGTGAATCCCTCCTTTTCCTCACTGTCTCTGTTTGGAAACCAGGAAGCTCCAGTATCATGTGCAGGTAGCACAGCAATAAACATGTTCTCATCACAATTTACACATAAAGCGTGAGTCCCTCGAGGTAACTCATCCTCCTCTTGACAGCTTTAATAAAGGATGATGGATTGTTTCTAAATGACAGTTTAGGAAAATCAAAAATTCCCCCCTGTATTGTTTCGAGCTCTGGTGTACAAGAGCTGTTTTGTCTTCTGTGAAAGTTGTTTTTGCCTGTAAGCACTGGGGCTCTATTACTCTCCTTCACAGTGGTGAGAAATGCTGTTACCACAGGAATATATTCATACTGCTGCATACCTGTGACTTTTGGAAAACCTGCAGAAGCCTGTGACGGGTGGGAAGCGGGGAAGTGCCAAGAGCTGAGTGTGTTGCTGTCTTCTGGCAGTCTCCCCATGTGGGTTGTTGGAAGCAGGAGGGACTGATCCACCCAGAGCTGCCTCCAAGGCAGGAATGCCAGGAGGAGGCATCACCCAAGCCCACCTGCACTGGCTCAGCTCCCAGCCAGCACATCTGGGCCTTGGGGACACCCAGGCCTCCAGGTACCTGGCAGTCACCTGCACTCTTTCCTTCCTCCCTGCTGTTTTCTTTTTAAAGACCGCGTGTGGTAACAAATTAGTTCAGAGTCCTCTCTCTTGGTTCTTTTTGGCTTGAGATTTATTTCTTAGTGCCTGTGCTTTGTAGCTGCACTTGGCAGAGTGGAGTTTGTTCAGCTGTCCATTCCCCAGCTAATCTGGTGTCCTAAAATAAAAACAAGCAAGTGGAACTTGGGGGATGGTTGTCACATGAAGATGTGCAGGGTGTCAGTGGTTAAAGCAGCCCTGCTCAAAGTCATTCACACAGTGAGATGCCAGATGAGAAAAAAAGGGCAAAGGCCTGATGAGGGCTCACTCTGATGGTACATGGAGGTGTCAGAATTAAACCAAGATAAGTCCAGTGCAGTCAGACAGCACCAAAATCATACCTCTTTCACATACCACGTGAAATGAGAAATACTGAAATCGAAACCAGCATGGAGTGAGGTTTAATCAAGGCTAGAACTTGAGAGGGGAGGAGAGCTTATGGCTCTGCTACCACTGGCCTGAAGGGAGGCAAAGACAGCTATTTCCTGATTTTACCTGAACATTTACTTCTCCAAACAAAATCTTTGTGGTAGTGCTTCCTCCAGGTGAGGGAGCCTGGCTGAACATAAGCTGCTTTGCTTGGGACAGAACCATGTCCATCCTTTCTCTTCCTAATATCTCATGACAAAGAAATATATTTGCTCCTTGCTGTCCAAGAAGTCTCAGCAATATTGTTCTCACATTAGGAATATCAACACCAGGGAACAAACTTTCCTTCTGAAAACTCTTGGGTGCCTGATCTGTTAGGATGGATGCCAGGATACCCACACTTGAAAGAGTGCATGTGGGAGGATGTATATGTGACCTGAGGGGTTTTTCTACAGGAGGAGAAGATAAAAAATAATATTCCATTACTTATTGTAAAAAGAAGTAACTGAATTTCAAATCTGGGCTGAATCCTTGTATTCCAGCTGCTTCCCAGCCCAATAATCAATGTTTTAGTGTATGTAATGAGTGCTTTTCAGTCAGCAAACCCCACTAACAGCCCAGAGATTTTACAGCCTCGGATTTGTGCCATTATTTTTTTGTAGTGAGCTGGTACTTTGCTTCCTGTTGGAAATTATTTGAATTAACATAACACTGTTACTTTGATTGCTGATGTATTTTATGACTGTGACACTCTTTCCCTCAGGCACCACAGGGATTTACCAGGGAGCCAACGGCCTGACAAACTCTGCAGGATTCAGTGCTGTGCATCAGGTATGGTTCAGCATCTACTGCTGGCAACCTTGCCACTTATTTTAGACCACTTGGAAAGGTTATAGATCAGAGAGATTATTTTAGTGTTCACATATATTTAGGGAAGGTATTGCTTTGTTTTGCTGAACACCATTCTGCACTGCTCCTTGGGCCTGTCCCGTTGCTGGGCTTCAAGATACCTTGGTTAATTTGAAGTTGTGTCTTAGTACACGTGCACAGAGTGCAGTCCTTGCAGGAGGAGGGTGCCCTGGAAGCCTCTGACCTGCTGCCATAGCAGTGCCAAGAGCTTCCTCATTCTTCTGCCATCTCACAACTTTCAAATATGCTGTGCATCCTCTCCCGAGGGGATGGCTTCTAGAATCCTGTCTGCTGTCGTGGCACTGTGCAGTAAATGTGAACAATCTGAGAAAGGCATTGGCAGGCCCTGGTGGATGTTGGGCCATCTGAGCTGTCTGTGCACTTCCCTCTGTGAGAACACACCTGTCCCTGGGCTCCATGCCTCAGACACCTTGATAAATGTCTGTGTATAGATAAACAGCAGGCACATAGACACCAGACAGATGTTTTTCAGTAGCAAATAATTCCTTTTGTTTGGACCAAACAAACGAGTACACTGTCCCATAAAACGTGTTTTGGTTGGCCAGTAAATTTCAGTTGTAGGGTGATTGTTGACTTGTATTTTTAATGACAACAGTGGGCAGTTCCTTTGTTGCTTCAGTTTGGGCTTAAAACATCATCACTACTGATAGAAGGGCATTTGACTGAAGTATGGAGGGTACCTAAACAGGGAGGAAAAGTTGGGCTTTGTTTCATTATTTTATAATTTTCTGTAGGAGAAAACAATGAAATTATCTCATTTCTTCTTCAGTCTAATTGTTCTTCTGACAATTTGAGTCTTTGTTCTTGAGAGCTCCCTGGTGACTGAAAGTTAATGAAATAGCTGTCACAGACAAAGATGTAAGCTGTTAAGGAGGAAAGTGCTTTTAGTCTTTCCAAAGACTATTTATTATTTAATTTTATTTAATACCAGAGACTAATTATAATTTCTGAGGAAATAAAAGCATTCTGCTCAAAGACAATGCCCAGAGCATGAACACAGTTCTCTATGTGGAAAGGCAAATTCAGTGGACAAGGACAGGAGTTGCAATTAAAACAAAAAGAAAAAAAATTAAACCTTTTATGTTTTGATTGTTCAGAGACATATTTTATAATGTTTTCCAGTGTCCTGCTTTTCACAATACACCCACCAAACATGCAGGGATAATGGTGTGGGGTTTCTTTTGGAGCCTTAAAATCAAGACAAAGAGTTTTGTGATACCTCAGCTCCCCAAGGTCACTTGCACCTCATATTTTTTAGTTCATCTTTCTGTAGGTAGACAAGATCACTCAGGCATTTATTTGTTGCTGAGATAGTTGGGCAGACTGTTGTGAGCATTGCTGCAAAAAATAGCTGTTTTCCTTTCATTTTTTTAGCCTAACAGCTGATCGGAAGATGTTGGTGGTCATGGGAAACTGCAGCCTGTTCTGCTCTTTCCTTCCCCCAGTTATTCATTCTGTTCTTGCAATTTCTTAGGTGTTTTGTTGTTTACAAAGATTATGTGTTCCATCATGGCCCTTTTCAAAAAGCCACCCTACTTCACTCTTACATAAAATTGTTAAACTCTGTAATATAAAATGTGTCAGTGCTGATAAGTAAAATCCTATTTAAAAAACACCAGAACCTGCCAGATTTCTGACCTTCTGTTGGTTAGCCCATCATAATAAAACAGGGGTATGTTTGGGAGAAGCAGAAATGTAATTTCCTAAGTGAATGAAATGCAGTTCTTCAGTGAAATATTCCCAAGCCGTGATTTGCTGCATGCACAAGTAACACAGGTTTTGCAGTGGCTTACTTGTTTGTAAGATAAAACCAGACATGTGAGTTAGATGTTTCTCTTTTTTCCCTCCAAGGAGTATTCCTCGTATCCCAGCTTCCCTCAGAGCCAGTACTCCCAGTATTACAGCTCGTCCTACAGCTCCCCGTACGTGTCTGCCAACAGCATCAGCCCCTCGGCCATCCCCACCTCCACCTACTCCCTGCAGGAGTCTTCCCACAACATCACCAGCCAGAGCACAGAATCACTCTCTGGTAGGTGCCTCTTGTGTTCCCAGCCTGCCAGCCTCAGCCATCTGGAGGAATCAACACTATTGTTGGAGTTTTTTAAAGTACATGTTGGTAGCTCAGATTGCCTAGCACTAAACAGTTCTTACACAGGGCTTTGGGAGCAGATTGGAATATCTGAGCTC
This sequence comes from Parus major, assembly GCF_001522545.3. Classification (NCBI taxonomy): domain Eukaryota; kingdom Metazoa; phylum Chordata; class Aves; order Passeriformes; family Paridae; genus Parus; species Parus major. The sequence goes on from NC_031788.1 coordinate 6,291,633, forward strand.
TCTAAAACCATCCTGTGATGTTTCTTTGTGTATATGAGGTTTGATCTAAGGTAGTACAGAAAGATAAGACAATGACATACCAACCCCAGATCAGTACTGAGGGCTGACATGGAGAGCAATGGATTCAAAATAAACAGCCATGCTCTGAGAAATTCTCAGTTTCCTCAATGTCTGATGACTTTTTAGCCCATATCTTTGTCAAGGATTATATTCACCTCTTACAACAACATGTAATACTGTGCATTCATCAACAACTACATCAAGAGAAAGTCCCTCTAAAAAATCCACACAAACTGTGTGTCTAATATGAAAGTTCATTACAAATTCCACGCCAGAGGAAAGCTTCAGTAGTTCTGTCCTCACTCTGAATGCCTGATTTTTAAAGTTTCAAAGCTTAAGTAGTTTATGGAATTACTGGTGGATTATGATCCCCCAGTGTCCTGTTCAAGAGCAGTCTTCAGATATCACTTCCCTACTAGTTTTCATTGGCGTGCAATAACATTTATATAGAACACCACACCATTTGTGGATGATCACAGTGCACACCCACTGAAGGTCTGCTGACTTACCAAACAAATCTGAACATCTGTGGTTGCTCTATAAGAAAAATAAACTAGTATTGTTTTTTAAAAAGAAGTGATCACAGACTGCTCTAAAAGCAGTTGGAGGATTTCCCATTGCTTAGATCTTATCTCAGCCTTTTTGAGAAAGGATGGTTTCAAAAAGGCTTCTTAGGCACATCCCAGCTTCTCTGAAGAAGAGTGTGGTTATTCTAGGAAGTTGCAGAGGCCACAACTTAGCAAGGTGTAAAGAAAAATATGTTTGAAAAGGATTTGTAATGTAAGGTGAGTGAAACCCAGACAGGTCTGTGAAACTCAAGCCAATCAAAACAGATACTTTATATCTGGGAAGTGTACTTTTAACTGTCTCTTCTCAGATATTTCTAAAATACTGCCCTCTGAGAAATGGGGTAAGGCTCAACAGGCTAGTTCTGTATTTTTAAATAAAAGTTGATGTTGAAAGTATATTTTTAATCATTAGCATGCATCACATTTAAAAGAATTCCAAAACCAAAAAGATTTGAAAAAAAAATTCAGAAGTGTAATTGGCCTTGGATTCTGTTTCTATTGCCTAATTTCTATCTTTGAAAAGAATGGGGGGGAGTAAAATTCCAGAAGTTTTTTCTTTCCAATGAAAATTTTGGTAAGGTTTTTTGAAGTGGCAGGATTTTCTCATGGTGTTTTCACAGTATTTCTGTTGCTTTTCAGTAAAAGGTTTCATGCTCTAATTACGGTGACACAGTGCAGAATTAAAGTTTACAATGGAATTTCTTTCTCCTAATAGGGGAATATTCAACAACACCAGCAAAAGATATAGAGACAGACAGACATCACAGAGGGTCAGATGGCAAAGTACGAGCCCGGTCAAAAAGAAGCAATGATCCTTCCCCTACTGCAGACAGTGAGATTGAGGTAATAACTTTAATTTATATTCCTTTGGTACATCCAGCAAAGATGAACAGTTGCCTCTGTTAGCAAATCTGAGAGACAGAAGAAAATTAGTAATGCAACTGGAACCTGCAGGCAGGAGTAGTCAAAACAATTGCTCAATTTCTGTGTTATCAACATCTCAAACTATTCTTCAGATGTACCCTTTTGTCTTCCTTTGGGCTTTTTGTAAGTCGGATGTTTTGTTCCCCTGACTTGATAGGCAACGGGGGATTTCTGTGGTTGTTAGGAGAGCAGGCTCTTGGGATGGCCAGCACACACATAATTCCAAAATTCCTGATGTTTCATTTTGCCTGCTTTCACAAAACATCCACAGTCAGTGCTCCAAATGGCTGGAGATCTTAAAAATCTCTAGTCCAACAGGACATATTTCCTGACTGAACCTGTTCTTGCAGTTGCTTAATATGTAACTATATTTCTTTTTTCCACCCCATCTGTCATCACAGCGTGTGTTTGTGTGGGATTTGGATGAGACGATAATTATTTTTCACTCCTTACTCACGGGAACCTTTGCATCCAGATATGGGAAGGTAAAATTTAATTTTTTTAGCATTACTGCTTGTCCAGCCAAATTGTGTCGGGAACTGTGGGGGCAGCTAATGAGACAGCTTTTCAAGCAGATGCTGCCAGTTTTATTCAGACATATTTGTATAAAGGTGTCCTGTGGTATTTCCTCTGAACATGTGAAAATTTAATTTACCTCCCTTTCATGTTGCAAGTAGCCCCTTGTTTTTCCAAAGCTTGTGCTGTTCAGCTGCTGCTTGCTGGGATGTTCTTCCAGTGACTGTCTCCTGCAAGGGAGAGCATCCAGCAGCCAGCCTCCATTAACTCCAGCCTGAATATGCTAGCACTTTTTTTTGTTAGACCAGTGTCTTCTTACGAATTTCAGACAATTTTTTGAGAGAGATTTTGTGTTCCTCAGTCTAGGTTGCCATGAAGAACTGGCTGTGCTTCTCACAGAGCTCACATTTCCAAGGGGGTTTCAGAAACATATGTATCTGACTGTGCTTTAGATACCCTCTTTGAAATACAGGCAGTTCCATTTTTTGATCTAACTGTGGCTGAGCAGCCTGAACTTGGCTGCTAAGGAGAAAACACTGGCTTTTGGATTTAGTACCATGTGCTTTAGTTTCTTCCTAAGGCAGCTTTTTATGATAAACACCTAAGTCACTTTGAATTACAGGATGTCAAACTCTTTTAAATGGGTAGGAAAAAAGACAATATCATTACCTAATTAAAGGTGGATGACCTAGTTGGCAGCTGTTTCCACACATGGCTTTGAGCACTCAGCTTCATCAGGAGACTGGAAAATAACCCAACTTCTCTCCAGAAAGCAGAAATATGATTTGACATCATTTCATGGCTTTACCAGCTGCACTTTTTTACGATGGTTGTAACAAGCTGAATGTGTAATTAGTAAGATAGATTTATTGTTCACTGTTAGATGTGCATAGTTGTAAGGGATATAAAATGGTGTTTGTGGTGTGGAAGTCTACTGCAGCACTTGGAATGCTGCTAACACTTCTAACAGCACCCTCTGAAAACCAAGCACGTGTTTCCAAGCAGGGATTTACCCAGAGCCATGTTGTACAAGGTAATTGAAGTGGTTACTTTTCCCAGAGAACATAATGAACGAGGTGTACATGTGTAAGCTCAGACTTACTGCCTACAAACACCAGAAGGAATTAGGCAGGATCAGGAAACAAACTTGGGGTGTGCAGATCTGCTCTGTGGTCGAGCTTAGCCTTGGGTAGGGGCTGATGTTTCCATGTGGAGAATTCCCTTAATGAGCTGGCTTTGTTCTAGCACAGAACCTCTGAAGCAGATGCCTTCACCTGCTGCCTCCTGGCCATGTTTAGAGGGTGTAGAGTTGGAATTGTGTGGGGGTGTCTGTTGGCTGTTTCCTTTATACTAATTTAAAGAATTATATAAACAGGAATATTTTTTTAAAGAATGAATTACCTTTTCTATTAAGTTATGACAGCTTCCTTAAGAAACTTCTCTAGAAGGACTTTTTTATTTGCAGCTCTTCATATGTTTCATCAGACTCTTCTGTAAGGGAAATGGTTGTACTATAAAAGCATTATAGGCTGGTGGCTTGATCCAAAGACAACCCTTGGGAACAGACCTTAAACCAAGAGGGAAATACAGCACACTCAGACTGTCCTGGAAACTGTTAAATAGCAGCACAATTCAAAACTATCAAGTACAGGTGAAGCAGCCAGAGGCTAATAGTTTGAATCCCTTACTTCAGTAGCGTAGGAAGTGTTAATCTCAAAGTAAATTAAGTATCAAAACCAAAATTCTCCATAAAAAATTCACATGCCTGTAATTGGACATGCATATGCTTATGATTAAATCTCACACATGGAGATCTTACTTCATTATGTCTTCCTCAAGAAAAGGTGTCAGTTTATGTGATCCTGACCATTTTCCTGGCCAACATTTATCTCCCAGTGTCACCCTGTCTGTTGCACTGGTGGAGCTGCAGGTGCTCAAAGAATTAGTCTATAAAGTTGTTCAAGCTGAAGAATTAATACCTCTCTCTGGGGTGGTTTTTCTTGAAAGACAGGAGGAGGAGCACCAACCACAGCTTCTGAGGTTTGGGTCTAAATTCCTGTGTTCTTTAGCTACTTAATCACAAATGGTTGTGTGTTTCCCCCTTCCTTGGTGATGGCAGCAACAGGGAGCTGTCCAAAAAATGAGGAGGACAAAAAAAAAAAGATGAGAAAGAACTCAAAAAAGGTCATGTTATCAATGGTTAATGCTTCAATGTATATTTTCTGGCCTGACTTAATATGAAAGTTCTCCTTGTTTTCTCTGTGGCTCTTAACATAGACAGGGCCTCCTCAGGTCATTGGGAGTTAATCTCAGGTGTTTAGAAAATACTTTGTCCACAGCATTAATAGCAATTCAAACCCAAAATTTACTGAAAGTTGGAGCATGAATGAATAGCCCAGCCTAGGCTGCTCCTTTTTTGTTCTCTCTTCCCAAACCCATTGCTGGAGCCCATGGATTGCAGAGTCATCAGAAGTTCAGTCTTAATGTCTTTGCCATAGAGTGACAAGAAAAGGCAACCCCCCAGAAGTTCCAGAGGCGGGTAACCCTGGATATTATGATTCAGGAGGATTTATAAAACCTGTTCTGCAGGTTTCTGATCACTGTATGGGTGCAGAATATTTACCATGTGCCTACAGACCACAGCAGATGTAGACCCTTGTGGGTTTATTGTGGTGTCCTTGCAGCCTTTTAAATCCCAAGGTGTGTGTGCTAGACCTCCAGGTCCACAGAGAGATGGCTGCAGGCCTTGCCAAGCCAGCAAAGATTTGTCCCCTAAATCATTGTCTAAACACAGTGGTGAAAAATGGCTCAAAATCCGTAACAGTGCTGCTGGGCTTTCACAGGAGTTGGATAAAAGTCAAGGGATTTGTTTGACGCAGCAAGGTGAGCACAGAAAGACTCTTTGGTGGTAGTAATTCAGAAACAATATGAGGAGACTGCATGCAGTCCTGTGCCAAAATTAATCATAACTCTGCTTCTCTTTCCCCAGTTGGAATAATTGCAAGCTTATCCATAGCCTGTGTTGTCTAAGCCTTAAAATTTCTCAGACTGAAAGAGATGCAATGTATTTCATTTTGTTCAAGTGCAGTTTCATTCTCATGCTTTTCAAAGGACTGGTATCAAGAAAAAAAGAGAGGGTGTGTTTTTCCTAACCTGAGGGAGCTCTGTGAAGCCTTTACCTTCTATAAGTATTTTGTATTGTACCAAGAATGTGTATTCTTGTTCTGTGTTCCATCACTTCTTGGGATTGAAGTGTCCAAATGACTTCTGAGTAAAGTAAGAACTGGAGTTAAAATTCATCTTTACATGCAAGATACTCCAAAATCCTGGAAGCAAATGACAAGGATTTTGTTTTAGTCTGGACTTAGAGATTTGAACACATAGGACAGTCTAAATTCTTGAATTGTGTTGGATCTTCATCAGCACATTGACAGTGTCTGCTGATACCTGGGAGTCCAAATCTGTAAAATTCCCTGCAAGGACCACACCATTCCTGTGATAGTTCAGCATTTGGAATTAGCTCAAATTAGGAAACCATCATATTGCAAAAATTTGTAAAGCACATTATGTCCTGGTTTTAAATCAGAGTGATGCAAAGTCATGCTCTAGATGTTGGTGAAGTCTCAGTGGAAGGTGTTCAGCTGCCCTGTGTGGCTCTGAGCCCCAGGGCTGTGTGCTGGCTTTACATGGAGCAGCCACTCTGCATTCAGTCAGGGCTTGCAGCGTGCCTCAGAGTTGCTTGTTTGAAGCAGAGGCTGGTTTTCTGTGATAGCTGCATTTTTTAATGCTTTTGTGTTTCAGAAGTGGCAGCACGAGGTTTGCTCAAGCCGTGAGCAGACAGGCGTGGGTGAGACAGGACATGCACTCAGCTTTCAGCCTGTGCAAACATGGGCTTGGCCTCTCTGATGAGAGACTTGCAGTGACCCAGGAGAGGGTCTACCAATCATAGCAGCAGCTTTTGGACAGAGTAGCAAAAGTTTCTGTTTGGTCCAGTTGAGGACAGGACATAAATATGATTTTCTAGCATTGAAACAAATGTTGTAGCTGCTGTATGCTGGCTGTGAACTGGACTGTCTTGTTCTCACCAGAAATGATGTTGTAGATCTAAGAAACCTTATTCCTCAAAAGTTTCACTGGCTGTTACATGTTCTTATAAAAAGTTTTCCTTTAAATGAATTATAATTTCCAATTTAAAAAAAAAAATCATTGAAAAGTTCCTCCTTGGCTCTACTCGAGATCCTTGTAAAACCCTGAGTTTGATTTTTTAATTATTTTTTTTTTCCCCCTTCCCTGCTTTCACTGAATGCTTCAAGTAGCTTGTGCTTTTCCCTGCTTTGTTCTCTCACAGGACCCTAAAGCCAGGACCTGATTGAAACACCATGGGGATTTAATCAAATCTGCTGGTGATTCATGCTCCTAATGGCTGAGTCTGTCCTTTACTACTTTACAAACTGAGAAGGAATAAAACCCCATTTTATTGCTCGGCTGTTAAAAACTATTTGTAGAAGTTGCTAAGGTTCAAATCAAAAGCGGCCTCCCTTGAGAACTATTAGTTAATTCTAAGTGCCAGGGCATCGCTTTTTTTCCTCTTCTCTCGCTTGAGATGTGGCCTTATATCATGACTGCTGCTCAAACATCTGAGAGTTTTCCATTCCTTTGACAAACATGAGCCAAAGTGCTTAAGGACATCTGTTTATTTTATTTCTTTAATGAGAAAACCTTCCAATTTCTTACTGGCTCAGCTGTGTTTATTTACATTTTGTTAGTCATATGTGTGGGGCACCTTGGGACGTTAAAAACCTGCAGAGGCCTATGCTGAGGGCTGCTAGCAGCCATCCTGGTCAGAAAGGCAGAATAAGCCCTTCCTAAGGAAAACACAGCCCTTGGAACTCCATAAAATAGATTTTCAAAACAAATAGAGCCTAATTCACTCAGTAGATCATGGATTAAGTCAAGATGAATACAATTTGGAAAGGATTTTCTGAGGAAGTTGGAGATTTTTTTACCCACTGGAGGCTAAACCTTGTGTTTAATGCCTTTTTAAGTTAAATTAAAAAAGCATTCAATCACTGCAGGTAATAAAGAAGTCTGTTACTTTAGACATGCTGCTATATCAATTATTTAGCTCATTATTGGAGAGAAGGGAGTAAATAATTCCAGCCATTTGATTATTTCAAATGTGTATTTCGGGAGCAAACATCTGTGTTTATCATCTGTGCTGGTTGATGAGAAGCAGCAGCAGCAGGAGCAGATCCCAGCAGGCTGGAGGAGGGCACAGGAGATGCTCTGAGCTCCTGTGGATGTAACCCCTTGTTCTGGAGCTTAGGGCAGCACGAGGGGTTCTGAGCAAACAGCACACCTGGCATCTGGGGCTATTAAAGGATTCTTTTTGACATAAAATATACATCAGAACAATGCTGGGTTATTGAACAAGCTCGAGGAAAGGGAACCTGCTTTCCAGCATGGCTGAATTTGGACTGAAGTTTTAAGGGGGAAAAGTTCAAAAAACCAAGGGGATTTATGACTTTTTTTAGGAAGCTGCATGTGCAAAATATGTCATTGTGCTGAGGGTTGCACTCCATGATGTGTTTCCACCAAGCTTTCCAGAAGTTTTGTATTTTTCACAGGGCTATCAAGGGCCTTCATATCCAGTGACTTTCCTGTGTTGAGGGGAAGGAAATGAAGATTAATTTGGTTTAAATTCCACTCCCTTTTTCTGAAATGCATGCCACATACAGTAAAAAGAAATTATTTGTAGGTTTTTGGTCATGAACCTTTTGTATTATTAAGTAAAAATAATTCCCATTTATCCTCAAGCATCGTGGCCCAGCTTTTAACCTGTATTTAGGTACAGTATTCCCACAGGACTGGAATTCACTTCAGACTTGATGGATTCAGACTCTGGATAAATCAATGTGGTTGTTGCTGCCTGTCCCTGAGCATGGTTCCTTTGGAGAGGCAGGAGAGCCTTTTCAACCTCTGTGTGCCCCTAGATGTGAGGATTTCGTGACCTGTGTGCCCATTTGGTTATTGGAATAATTTCCAAGCATATGTGAGGAGACATCAACAATGAAAGGAGTCATTCAATAAACAGTAAGAACGCTTAGAAGTGCCCCTTAAATCACAGGAAGGGTGAATAGGAAAAGGTATCAAAGAAAAGGGATTCAGTTATATTTGCTCTCATCTATCACAGACTTCCCACAAGGTCCCACTGTCCTGTCTGTTGACTTTATTCATTTAAATTCAGTAGATTGTCTGATAAACCTGGGTGTATCAATGTTTTCATAAGCAGTGTCTTTATTTTAGTGGGAAAAAGTTTGGACCCTGGAAAATGGAGAGGTTCTATTTGTGAAGGGATGGTCATTTTCAAAAAAGCCTGAAGTGTAGTCCCTTAAGTAAATCACTTCTGAAAATGGCTTTTAGGTCCTCAACTACTTTCATTACTTTAAACAGCTTTTCTCACAAATGCTCACTCTCACTGGGAAAGCTCTGAGAGGACCATTCTTGCTGTAAGTCTGTGTTATTAAAGAGAGAAAACAGCAAGCTAAGCTACTTAGGTGTAGTTGGTAAAAGTGTTGGTGAAATGTGTTTTTTCCTGAAAAAGACATGAATTTACTTGAACTCGAACTCATACACATGGTTAATTTCCCATTATTCTGGGAAAGTCTTTTTGTGTATCAAATTTTGATCAAGGTATAAAATGTTACAACGAAAGGATGATTATTCTCACAGACTTTTTTTGTTCAAACATGTGGCCCTGGTATTTGTATCTTTGAATTTTTTTGATTATTATTTTTTTTATGCTGCAACCAAGCTGGTCCATTTTCCAGGCGTTTCCAAGTAATTAAACCCAATTAAAACTATTAAATTCTTTCTTTTGGTGACAACTTTGTTATTAACAGATAACCACAAGGAGGAGATTTAACTTGGAAGGCTCTTGATTGTATACTAATCCGTCTCTCACCTCTGGCTGACACCTGTGGCAGATAAACCCTATAGAATAGGAGTCTGATGAATACTCCTAATTAATACTTTCTTCCTTGTAGAAAAGTAATTCTTTGCTCACGGCATAAATAGGTATTTGGCAGGGATTTAAAAGGACTGATTAGTTTTAAATACTAGGGCTTTATTTTGGTGGGGTTTTTAAGGGAGGCGATGCTGTCTGAATCCAAGCTCCACGCTCGGAATGACTTTGTCCTAACAATTCGAATGTCGAGTTAATTGTCACGTTGCTGAAGAGAAGCAGAGTCAGACAACAAGCAGATTTGTTATCTGTCTCAAAGGAGCCAGCTTTGCCCCTTTGCTAATGGCCTGCAAGTCTGAACAGGGTAGCTGCAAGGCAGAGGCTTGGAGAGGGCTTTGGATCCAGGGTTGGAGGCATGAGTGACTTGCACTTGAGAGATTGCCAGAGATAAATCTGCTTCCCTCTTCCTTTCAGAATTAGGGTGTACAGGAAGGGAGAGCTGGCTGTGGACATGCAGCTGGGATTAGCTGCAGGTGTTAACAAATACGTGTCTTTTCTCTAGGGCAAGTAGAAGCAGCGTATGCAAAGCCCATCTCCGTGTTGCAGGGGATCTGTGGCAAGGTGCTTCGAGCGCAGAGCCTTTGGGGAGGGTGACCCAGTGCAGCAGGGCTCCTGTGGAGCCAGAGCCACAACCTCTGGCAGTGAAAGCTTCTGTGCTCCTGGACAGGGTCTGGCACCAGCACAGTGCACATTGCAACATCCTGGCAGCAGTTTGCACCCACACCAAAGCTAATTCGGTGCATGCACATTCTGCATTTCCTTTGCTCTGCTAAAATACAGAGTAGTGGGAGTTTCGTGTGGTGTGAGCAGATCTGTCTGCCCACTGCTGTCATAGGGAAATATTTGTTCTTTGCTCACCTCCAGCTTTCATGGAAGTTGTCTTCAAGCCAAAGCTGTTCAACAAGCTCCTTTTGCAATCTTTTGTCATACTATTATTTGAAATGAAGGTTAAAAATGAAAACTGAAACAAACTAATTTTGGGCGAGGTGTTAGTAGCTCAGAACGACAGAACTACTCAGAACTGAACTCAAATTGTAATTTTTAAAACACAATTCACTTCAGCTGTGGAGAGCTAGTTCAATGGTTATAAACAGTGCATGCAAGTGGCCAAACTAAGAGCAACACTGGCAGCCAATGTGTGAGCTTGTGCCACTGGGGTATGAAAGAAAATGTGCTCCTTGCTAAGTGGGTGCTTTTGTCTTCCTTTACAACATGTTCCACAGGCTGCTGCTGCCCATGTTTTTCTCTAGTAGGAATATGTGCTGAGCAGGCAGCAAAAGTACCCCAGAGCAAGTGGATGTGGAGCTGGGCAGTGCCCCCTGACAGTGGGAATTGCCTCTCTCACAAGGTGTGGCCACTGGCCTCACCTGAAAGTCACAGGGATGACAGAAACAGCAGGAACATGTCCAAGGATGCTCTTCAGGAAAAGCATTTCTGATCAAAAATGTTGAAAAACGACTTACTCTTTGTAGGTTTTGATCACTTGTTTTTGAAGCAGTAGTAGGGAAATGGGGGCATTCTACCTCTCAGTTCCCTCAAGGTGTGCACTAAGGAGAAATGGGCAACTCTGAAACTGTGACTGCTTCTGTTCTTCAGAAGTGGGAGTGAAGGGTGTGTTGAGAAGGGTGTATTAAGGAATGAATAATTTAGAATGATCACTTCCCTCCTGATTCTCGTCTCCCCCAAGCTTCCATGTGAAGCTGTTCAGGTTGTGCATGGGAAGATCAGGAATGCTTGGTCTGCCATGTCTGAGCACCAGGGGTTTCCACTAAAAGTAATTTGTGGGGATGTTTAATTTTGACCCCAAAGGAAACTCCACCAATGGAGCATGGCAGAGATGAGGCATGTGGGGATACACTCTGCTGCTGCAAGTTTTATTTACAAAAGGAGTTTATTGCCTGTTTTCCACCCCTGCCTCTCATTGTCCTTGTTTGTGAAAGCATGACTTGTAGATTAGCAGAGGGAGGACCTCACTCTTCTAAAGTTACTAAACAAGCACTGAGGGTTGAGTTTTTAGATTAATCTGTTTTCACTGCAAAAAGTGGTTCCTGGAGAAGATTTGATTTCAAGCTGTCTGTGGTCCTTGGGCTTCACATGCATCAGGAAACATTGGCTGGATGTGTTAGTCAGGGAGTTCGTTCCCAGGGCTCCTGGGCACACTTCTCCTACAGAAGGACATTGGCAGGGATCACTGGTAACTTCACATTGCCTTGCTGAGCTCACACTGCTCCAGCACAGGCACTCACAGCCCACCAGGGCACCACTGGCAGCACAGGGATGTCCTTTAGTGGCACAGGCTATGTGCTTTTTGTACACAAGCTGTGCCTTTCCTCAGGGTGGGCACAACCTCTGGCACAGTGGGGTTCAATTCTGGGACTGGTGCTTCTAGATGCTGCAGTAATGCAAATAAATAACTGCTGGAGGCCTCGTGCCTCTAGACACCTCTGTCATACTGGGAGTGCTGGATGGCCTTAGAGCAGCCTCCTCAAGACTTGGAAGTGTGCCTTGCTGTGGAGGAAATGTCCATTCTGTGGAAGCAGTGGTGCCAAATCATTTCCCCAAACAATTCCCCCTCTGGGTGGTAAAGTGCATTTTTTTGTTTTGTTTTCATTCCATCATATTCTGTATCTCAAGAGAAAGATTTTTTTTTTTTTTCCCCACCGCCCCTCTCATCTGCAGTTTGGTTTCCATATTGTTTAGTTAAAGAGAAGGTAACTTCATACACTATGGAAATGTTTCCTACTCCCCATTAGTGATTAATACCAATAAAGCTAAAACGAAACTTAGAGGATAAATGACAGATAGCAACCAATGAGATTTCCTGAAAGAGTTTTAAAGGCTAATGATCCTTGAAATGTATAAAAATAAATTGCTTCATTAAAAACCATTTTACAAAATAATTTCTTCCCAGCAGCATATTTTCTTCAAAACAGTTCCCCCGTGTAACTACACCTGGGTAGTAAAATTTGATTCAGTGCTGTTCCTATGGGGCCACAGTCAAATGCCCTGATTAGGCTGTGTCCCTGTGCCTCATCAGGGGAGAAGGGTTGGGGCTGAAAATGAGAGACATGTTGAAGGCAAGTCTGTTGAAGTTTTTACTTTTTACCCAGAGACATTGCCCTTGTTTCTGGGACAGCAGCAGGCATGTTTAAACGTGAGTGACAGAGCTTCTCTGTAATGGGACAGTGCTTGTGAGTCACACACATGGCTGAAACCACAGCCATTCTGCTCTAATTAAAGAGAACTTCACTAAGAATGTGTAATAAGTAGCTTGGTGTGTAGTACACCATCCATGTCAACAGCGTCTGCCACAAAGGTTGATTGAAATGTGCTCACCCTCCCATCATTGTGCTCCCTGTTAGAGCTCCTCAGTCAGTTCATTACTGTCCTGTCATACAATAACAGGACTCCACAGAAATCTGCAGAAAATTAGAGCAGAGACTCTGTTTAAGTGGGTGGGTTTCCTCTGCTGAACTCACACACCATGCTAAAGCAAGGCAGATTTGTACATCAGGATGAGAGCCTGACTTACTGCAGATGAATTAACAACAAAAAGAAAGTTCTGTTGTGGGAATGTAGGCTTTTTCCAAGTTGTCTGTTGCTGTTCAGTTTGAACAGAACTTTTGTGCTATGACTGTTTATCAAATTAAACACAGATTATTTTTGCTTGTATTTTTGAAGTACTTAATAAGAAAATGCACTTCTGGTAACTTTGTTTGCACTGATGTGTTTCTGTGCTCTTGCTGTGGATTTAGGAAAAAGGTTAGCTGTTTTGGGGCAGGAGGGGTGGTTGGTTTGCTGACTTGGTAAGGCTCAGATGGGAAAAATACTAATTTTCTAGGATGAATTAACCAAACTCAAATAGAGCTGCAGGTAGCATCATCCTAATCCAGGGGAATTCACTGAAGGTGTTGATGTTGGCAGGAGCAGGATCTGGGTGTGAGAAAGTTCACATGTGCTTATGAAGGTGCAGAAGGTATTTTAGAGCTACCAGCACGTGCATCTTCATATTCAGTCATTAAAAAAGCGTGGTTTAAAAATGCTACAGGCAGCCAGAGCTTCTGCACCATGTACTTCCCTTTCAGGAAGCAGTTTGGGACCCTCTTGGGGATGGGCTGAACCAGACCCACACGTGGTTGGGCTGGGAGCTGCTGGGCCAGGAAAATCACAGTGAGCAAATGTGCAGAGTCAGGGGCACTGGGTGTATTCCCAACACCAGCTGGAGTAGCAGATGAACCTGCCCTGAATTTGTGCTGTGTCCTGTCTGTTCAGGCTTTTTTTAAATTTTAATTTATTTGGGTTTTTTTAAGCACTGTTGTTATTTGGGTGGAGCTGCCATTGGGGCTGGTCCTGAGCAGCAACAGTCATATTGGACAAGGATTTTATCGTGTTCTAATTGGGTTTACATGGTAGGATTGGGCTGTTTTGACTCTGCTGGTGCTGGTAAATAAGTGGGCAGCTTCAGTGGGAATGGAATTGCTGGTTTGAAGGACAAGTTAGCAAAGAATCACCCTCTGCTTGTCGTGTTGCTGGGCAACTACCCCCAAACTATTTGTAGTGATGCTATTGGAAATCAGTCTTTTAACTAACCTACTGAAACAATTCTTACATAGTTTCAGGTTTTTAAAGGATCTTTATATCATCTGAAGTGTGTGGGCTGTTAGTGGTCAGGTTGAGTCACACACATCCTTCAAAGAACAGAATTTGTTTATCTAAAAGAGCAAAAGAAAGGATGGGAAAATAATGTTAATGTTAGAATATGCTTGGGAAGTAAAATTACTTTAATAAATACATCTTAAGAAATAGGAATGTGTAGATCCTGAGTTTGGTCTAAGATCTCCCAGCCCCCACACCTATCCCCAAAAAAGAAAATCAAAGTGAATGGGAAAAACCTGATTTTCCCCCGACAGGACACCACGACGTCTGTGAGGATAGGTCTCATGATGGAAGAAATGATCTTCAACCTTGCAGATACACATCTGTTCTTCAATGACCTGGAGGTATGGAGCTGCTTATTTTATTGAACATCTTTCTCTGTAATCATTTGCATGTGGTCTACAAACTTGGGGGGTTTGGCCAAGAAACTTTTTATTTTTGACCTCAGAGAAATGGACTTTAGTTGGCATATTGGAAGCATGCCTTTCACACCTCCATTCTGTTCAGGAATTTAATTTCTAAATACTCAGTTAACAGTGATGGCTTTTTGCAGGTTTAATAAATGTAATAATGAGGACATTGCTGCTGCTTCTCCTAAAATTTGCTATTTAATAATTTTATTAAGCTAAATTAGCATAGATCCTGTGGGAGCAGGCAGCAATTAGATGTGAGCCAGAGCAGAAGTTTTGAAAATGTTGCTCTGTTCTTGAGGAAAGTTTTGCACAGACAGAGCAGGAGGTCTGCTCGAGCCCAGGAATACTGCAGGATGAAACAATGAGAGTTTCAATGTAACAGACCAAGAGGAAGAATTTTTCCTGCTGGTGACATGGTTAGACCTGACTGTCTCTCATACAAAGCAAAAATCCTTTTGAGTCTGTGTTAAAATGCAGGCAAAGCGCTGCTGGCAGGATGCTGAGGAACAGCTGTGCAGCAGTGATGAAAATGTGCTGGCATTTGCAGTCAGAACACTCAGTCTGAAAGGATCATGTACCTCTGTAGATAAGGTGGGGTTTGTGCTCTGGGCACCTTGGAATCAAAACACTGCTTGGAGGCATTTGGAGAGGGAAAAACCTGGCATCCCTGGGCAGACTTCTATGATTTATTTTTTTTTATTTTTTCCCCCCTTCCCTTGAAAAAGGAAGAATTTGTTGCTGTGCCAGATGAAAGGAGAGAATTTTTTCTGTGCCTGAGGAGTTCAGCGGGAATTTCTGGTTCCTTCACTGCTTGGTTGTGCTGTGGTCCCCTGTTAGGGGAGGCACAGCCTTTCCTGCCACCTGGCTCCTTGCAGTCTTGAGGTTTCATTTGCTGAGAATTCCTATTTCCTTTCAAAGGCAAGCACCTAAACTGATAGATTTTTCCTCTTTTGACTTTTTTCACAGAGGGAGTTTGTGATGAGGGCATAGAAAGTACAAAGTAAAATCTTTCTCTTAGGAAAAAAAAAAAAAAAGAGCTCCTCTTTGGGAACCCAGGGCACTGTTTAGGTAGTGATAATATTTAATACAGAACCATCACCTTTCACCCATCAGAGCTCAATATGTGATACAACAAAGCTCCATGTCGTGCACAGTTGACCCTCAAAACCCCCAAAGCCTTTCTAGACTTTTGCAAGAATTATAAGATTTAAAATAAGTTTTCTGCTTTTTTCACTTAAAAATAAGTTTTCTCCTTTTTCCACTAACTGCTCTAAAATTTTAAATCAAGCAGCAAATTGTCTGGCCTTTGTCAAATTGTGCACATTTGTCAGTCAGTAACTGCTCTGGGCACTGGTGGTTTGGTTTTAGCTGAGCTTTTGCAATGAAAAAATTGATGGATGATGGAGAACTAAAGAAAAGTAAATGTGCCTTACAGAATTTTACTTTCCAAAAAAGTCATGTCAGTTTAGAAGAATTTGCAGCAGCAGAGTCATCCAGAGTTACCCACCCTGCTCCTTCATTTAGGATGATAAATAAAAGTCCCCTTTGTGTATTCACAGAGTGGTATTTAAGGATCGTACATCACTGAGGACCGGGCTTAAAAAAGTGCAGTGAATGACATCCTGAAAAACGACAAAAAGAGTTTGTAAAGAGCAGCACAGGAACAGATTGAGTGCAGAGCCACAAGCATTACCACAGACATTAGCACCATCATGTGGTGCAGTGCTGGCCTGCACAAGACAAAATGAGCTGGAGCTGCACAGGGCAGGAACCACTTCTGACCATGCAGAGGGCAGGGGGCTGTAGCTGAGGGAGCAAGGGGTGAGTTGCCCATTTGAAACCAAAGCAGGAATTCTCTTAAACACAGCAAAATGTTTCTCTGGCACAAATCTGAGTTCAGCCATTCTGGGGGGTCCAGCAGACTGGACTAACCAGAGTATGGCTGGCCTCAGTCCTGGCCATAAATAAGGGGAAAGAGTGGAGAAAGTCACCCATCCTCTCCAGAGAGGCAGGTTGGACAAGGAAATCCATTCCCTTGCTTTAGCACAGGGGAATGATTAATTCTGCTGGCTGCAGTTTGCAGTGCTGTGCAGAGGAGAAGGTACTGCCAGGGTGCAAAGCCCTTCTGAAGCATTCCCAGGAAGTACCTGAGGAGGACAAAACATTTGTCCATAGATACAGGAGGGTTTGCACAGCCCTTGGTAGCGTTTGTGTGATCCTCCTTAGTCTGGCAAGGATGTGATGTCACATCATAGCAAAAAACTGGCTTCAAAATATAAGGGAGGAGCCTGAACTGGGGCAGGGGGGAGAAAGGATAAAAGGATTCTGAAACTCTGGTCAGCCAGGGCTTTATCTTTTCTTAGGATCTACCCAGAAGGGATTCAGGTAATTGTTTCCTGGATGCATTAGCTGAATGCACTTTGACTATGCAGTTCCATTCAGATGGATCTATTCAATCCATCCTGCTTCAGCCCATCCTCTCTTAGTGCTGCAGTCCAGCAGACAGGCCAGGTTCCCCAGATTCACCCCAAACCTCAGGGCAGTTGTGTGGAAGGAGGCTGATCACTGGTCCCCAGGGCAGGGGGGTGACTGGAGAAGCCTTAGGCTCCTACTAAAATCTTTCTGTGTTTTTGCAGCAATGGATTCTCTGTCTGCAAGTTAAGTCTTACAGGCAGGTGAAATCCCTGCAGTCTGCCAGTGTGAGCCATGCAAGGTGGTGTGCACAAAGGGCTCTGATCACGCTGCAGAATATATCAGCAAATATTCACCTGACAGGAGATATTCTCCATCTCTGCTCCCCTCTTTAGGGCAATCAGGGAGAAGAGAACTTACCCGAGGTTACAAATCACAGTGAAATTAAAATACAAACTCTGGGCTTTCCAGGGTTGCGCTTTTTTTCCCAGATGCCTTTTGTTCACAAGTACAATGCTGGCTAAAGAATAGCACCTTCCACCCCCAATCCCTCTGGGGATGCTATTGTCCAGCTCTCTGGAAAATAGGTATTAAGGACAGGAGGACTGACAAGGGACCAGGAATTAACAAACAAGGGGATTATTGTGTTTACAAGTTGCTGCCTTTCGGAGCCATCCCCAGAGGTTTTGTGTTCTGGGAACTGTTAACCTGATGAGGGATGCAAGCTCCACTGATCAGTGAATCCATGAGATTTTTAAAACTCTCTAGCACAGTCCTGGTGCACAATTAGACCGTGTGTACCTTTGTAAGTTGTTTTTATACCTTGAGAGTATTTAGAGGGAATGTGAGGGATAACAGAAGGAGCTCCTCAGGAGCCCTGTATCTCACAAGGAGGCAGCAGAGGCTTTCTCCAAGCCAGCAGTGCCATTTAAAACAGCTCAGGCTCCTCTAAATGTGGCTGGAGGCAGGTTGTGCAGCACCCAGAGATATCCCAGGAGTAAAACTAGAGCTGCAAGGGCTGGCTGAGATCTTACACATTTGACTGAGGTACAGCTGTGTGTGCCACACATCACCCCCCTGAGATCCCAGTGTAGCAGCTTAAAAATCAGCAGATGTGGAACCCGGGCCACATCCCCATCAAAACCTTCCTGCCATTCCAGCAAACCTCCTCCTTCTCAGCAGCCAAGGCATCCTGCTTTGGTTCCCCACTCACTGAGATTCCAAGGAACTCCTGCAAGGATGAAAAATGAGTCTTTTTAGCCCCGTGGCAGAGCGTGGTGCTCGCTGTGGCTGCAGGCAGCTCCCCGAGTTCCCCGGTAACACGAGAGGCGCAGCCGGCGCTATGAGGTAGCGTCTCACCCCGTGGCAGGGTGTTTTATTAACTTAGAAATGTGATAGCTACTGTTGTCACACTTCAGTGTACAGAACAATCCATTCACAAATGAGAAAAACAGATCCCTCCACAAATGCCTTTCCCCTGACTAACGCCCGGCACGGTGCAGGGGCTGCAGCACCGTGACCCCAGCGTGGTTCACAGCAGCCACTGCGAGGGGCACCTCAAAAATGCTGGGCTTGGAGGAGAGAGGTGCCAGCACAGAGAGATCTGCTGTTCAGCTGCTTGGCTGCAGTTATAGACAGCAATATACACTCCAGTGATGGGTTGATGAGAGGGCTGATGAGATGAGAACAAGATGCAATTGTGTGTCTTTCCGAGAATTGTCTGAAATGCTGCAGAAAATCTCATTAATGTGGACAAGAACTATCTGTCATGTTTTGTCATTGACAACAAGTTTGGTTACTTGTTTGGGGATTTTTTTTTTCATTTTTTGAAAGGGGATGAATTAAAGTAATTCATCAAGCTCATCATTGTGTAAGGAAGGTAAAACAAATTCTGTGGTTTACAGAACACTGAAGTGGTTCTCAGAGTGAACCACTCAGTTCACTGAAGTGGTGGAAGAATTACTTCACCTTGGTAAGCTGCAGTTGTTCTGACTGCAGAGTCCTGTTGGTACCAAGTGTCACAGCTTTTAAACTCTTGAAAAATCAACCAAAACAAAAGATGGTGTCCATCAGCTTGCAGGCTTTCTGTTTTGTTCTCACTTGTAAGGCTCGTGGAGAAAAGAGTGTTGTGGTGGGGGAAACTTCCCAATTTTTCTCTTTCTAATCGTAATGCTGAGACTGGGAAAGAAACCAAAGGAATAACATTTCTCACATTTTTGAGGCAGGGCCTCCACCATTGGAACATTGAAGAATTTTGGAAGATAAGATCTCGAGCACATACTTCATGCAGGCTGAGCTCCAAGTGTATATTCTGGTTAAATTTCCTGTGCACAGATCTCCTCATAACTGACACACGTTGCTCCTCAGCTCAGTCTGTGGCTGGGGCAGGGAAAGAGGGTTGCCTTCAGTGCTTCAGCCCAGCTTCCCTGCACATCAAAGGAAGCTCAGCCCCCTCAGAACAAACTGGGAAAACACCGGCAGGGCAGGCGTCTCTGGAAATCTCTTTGGGACAGATCTTCTCCCCCTGTAATTATGTGGGCATACACCTCCTGTCCAAAGCAGTATTCTCACAGGGGGAAAGACTGCCAAGTCTCTGCCTTATCATGCATACAGAGTAGGAAAAACACAGCTTTCCTGGCTAAAACACAAGCATCTCTCTCCCTCCTGTCTGCATAGGAAGGAGTTCCACTCACTGTGGTATTCAAGAGCTGTTGTGCCCTTAGATAACAGCAGATCTCACACTCTGTCTGTTCATATTTTGTGCAAATGCTATGTGATACTTGTTGCTAACAATTAACTGGCTTGACAACAATACTAGCAAGTTGTAAGATTTTATCTCCTTAATATTACATTTAAAGTAATTTTGCATTATATTATTTCAATTTTTTTTCCCTCAACGTTGACTCAACTACTGTATTTTTTTTTCATCTGCCTCTCAGGACTGTGACCAGATCCACATAGATGATGTATCTTCAGATGATAATGGTCAAGATCTAAGGTATGGGGTCTCCCCAGCTGGCAGCTGCAGGACAGGTAGTCCCCAGCCATTTGGAAATAGCAGGGGGCTGGTCAGTGATTCTCAAACCTGCCCTGACTCCCCTCCTGGCTCTGTGCTATCTGCATTTATCAAGCACACACAAGTACAGAATCCCCTTTCTCACATTATTGTGCCTGTGCCTTCTGTTGGCCCTGACTCTGCTGAGCTGTGAACCATTCTGGGAATAAATCTAAATTAGGTCGAACTCCAGTCAGACCACACCAGTTTCTGATATGATTTAACCAGACAGTTGTCACAACTGTCACCAAAATGCTTCAAAACCAGACTGAAAGGTTTTCCCACTGTAGAGAGTGGGCTTAGTAGTGAGGAGTTGGACTTTGCTGTGCCAGATCCTCATTGAAACTTGTCCCCAAACTGCACCAAACATTACCATGACCTGTGTAAGTTGGGTCATCATGTTCACAGAAACTATTTCTGTACAATCCATCTGCTTTTCCTGAAGTGTTGCCTGCAGAGCCATGGTAAAAGGAAAAGAATGAAATGTGCAGAACTCATATAGAGCTTTGCAGTTTGTGGTTTTATGGATGATTATTGTGAGAAATAGATGTAGGAACAGAACATTTTTCAGATCTGTGCTGGTAATTGTGCTGAAGATGAACTTCAGTTCTGTACAGCGTGTCCTGTGTGTGCCTCTGCTGCCACTTGTCTCCACATTTCCTCGCAGTTGTTTCCCCTCCCTGCTGGCACTGTGCAGGCTGTAATTACACTGACCTCTCCCCTTCCCTCCTCCCTCTCCCAGCACGTACAACTTCTCTGCCGATGGTTTCCACAGTTCCTCAGCCAGTGCAAACCTGTGTCTGGGCTCGGGGGTGCACGGGGGAGTTGACTGGATGAGGAAATTGGCGTTCCGCTACCGCCGGGTCAAAGAGATGTACAACACCTACAAAAACAATGTGGGGGGTAAGTGCCAGTGGCCAGGCCACCAGCAGGCCTTTCATCTTCCCAAAAAGTGCAGGTCCTCAAGGGACATCTCTGGAGGAGTGTAGGGAGCCTCATGGTGTGAGTGCTTCACAGTGAGCTGAGCCTCCGCAGTCACCCTGAAATGTGGTTCTGTGCAGGATGTGCAGGAGTCGCACTCAAATACCTGATTTAGTGGTTTGAGAAAGGCTCAGGTCCAAGTGTGGGGCTTTATTTTTTAATTTATTTGGCAGGAAAGCAATATTCTCTAATTTTCCAGAATGTTTAGCAGGCAAGCAAACACTTCAAAACTAAATATTATATTCCCTTTTTTTTCTACACAGCATGTCTTATTGCTGTCTGAAAGCTTTCTTGTATTATAGCTGCTTGTTTTTAACTCCCCTGAAACAATACCACCCTGGGTTCCTTCATTTCACCTAGTTCCAAACAGTTTTTCCAAGAGACTCTTAGCTTCCCTTTCAGTACATCAGTGCAGGTTTCCCTCTGACTAGAAAAAGAAAGAAGCAAAACTGAAAGCATCATCACAACTTATTTGTTGGTTGGAGGACAAGTCTGCACGCACTGGAATTGGGGCATGGCTTTTCAGGAGAAACAAAACCATCCTGGCCTCAGGTGTCTCTCTGCCCAGGTCTTTACACAGCTCTTCCATCTTCTTGCTGGCTTCCCATGCAAGCTTTATCTCACTCCAAGGTGTTCCAGGGAGGTCCTGCCATGTGTGCTCGACTCAACCATTCCACCAGAGAGGAAGGAAGCTGAGCTGCAGCAGCAGAGGATTGTGCTGCAGTTGTGCCTCAGCTCAAGGCAGAGCCCTGGAGTGACACAGCAGTGACAAAGGGAGGCAGTGGCACCAGGGCCAAGAGAGGGGCAGTGGGAGAGTTCAGAACACAGGCAGGTGCCCTTGGCATTGTGCATACACAGAGCTGTGCAATTCCCTTTCTGTGCTTCTGCAAAGACACTTTCCCTGCTTGCAGGTTTAATAGGAGCTCCTAAGAGGGAAACCTGGCTGCAGCTGAGAGCAGAACTGGAAGCGCTGACTGATCTCTGGCTCACACATGCTCTGAAGGCACTGAATTTGATACATTCCCGGTAAGAACAGCTCCAAGAATTGCCTGTGGGCTTGATCCAGGAGCTCCTTTGCTTCCCTTGTTTTTACCCTCTAAACAAATCAAGACACATTTACAGGACTTTGCTGGCCAAGCCTGTGGGAGGCCAGTCTGCACATGTTTGCCAGGCTGAATTATCAAGGGTTGGGGTGAGCTTGGGATGGTGAACTGAGCAAAGCAGTTCCTTTTCTTGCCTTTCCTTGCCTCCCTCATCCATGGCACCATTTACAAGACAGGAGAGGGAGGGAAGAGCTCTTCTGTCCCTGAACACTGTCCCTCACAGAACCCAGCATGGACATCACTACATTGTGTTTAAATTCCCTCCAAAGAGATCCTGGCAAGCTTGCAGTAAGGCTGCATCACTGCTGCTAGTTTGGTTTATGTTTTTTTTTCATTCTGCTGAGCTGATCAAAAGACATTTCTGGTACTCACATTATCTTCCTCTGGCTGCAAAATCCCCCATTGGCTTGGGAACTTCCAGTGGCAGGAAGGGCTTGCTTCCTACCATCTTTCAGTCCAGGGGGGAAGAGAGAAACCCAGATTTCTAATAACTTCTGTTTCCTAGGCCCAACTGTGTGAATGTGCTGGTCACCACAACTCAGCTTATACCAGCTCTGGCTAAAGTACTTCTCTATGGATTGGGCACTGTCTTCCCCATTGAAAACATTTACAGTGCAACAAAAACAGGTAAGAGCAAACTGACTGAGGCCTCACCCAAGACAGGCTGAAGTTTTGTCCCTAAGTCATGCAGTGGGCTTTATTTTTAGTTCCATGCTTACAGATGTCTCATTCACATCCTGACTCCCACACTTAGCCTAGTACAGACTGCAGGGGAAAAAAAAAAAGTCTAAAAAACACTTCTCAAGTGTCTCCATGGGGATTTGAGCCAGATATATGGAAATATGCTCACCCTATGGAGAACTGAGAGCTCGTGGGATGTCCAGCTGCACCCAGCTGGAGGGAAGGTCTGGTTGGACCTGTTACAGAAACACTCTTTGGATCCTCTTACTCTTGCAGAAGGGTCAAGTGTGCTGAATGAGCTGTGTGAAGCTTTTTGAGTAATAAGTATTGATAGGGTTGGCTTGGGGCTTTTTTTGTATTCTGTTCTTTCTGGTGTGTTTGAACCTCTGAGGGGATTGCATTTTCATGTTTTTACTGTAACCGGAATGAACAGAAGAGGGCTCTGGAAACTGAGTGTCACATCTGTCTGCCAGCTGGTGGCCTGAGCAGGGCATCACAGTCACAAAGCTCACAGAAAACTGGCAGCATTTGCAAGTCCTTGGCTGACAAAACAAGTGCCATGAGATGGAGGATCTGCCTCAGAAGAAGTTCCAGTTTGAAAAGAAGGCAAAGAATGTTGCAGCCAGTTCAGTTAGGGGATAACTCCAGTCCTGTACCTGTGTGTTAGCTCTGCCTGTGGTGTGTGTCTAGATTAAAAAATATATCTTCTCTTGTGTTCTCCAGGGAAAGAGAGCTGTTTTGAAAGAATAATGCAGAGATTTGGAAGGAAAGCTGTGTACATTGTAATAGGAGATGGTGTTGAAGAGGAGCAGGGAGCAAAAAAGGTACAGTTTGTGGATATCATGCTGGATTCTTCCAAGTTCTGATTGCCATGACCCTTTGTTTATTTAAGCATTTAATGAAGCTCCTGCCATTTGAAGCAGCTTAAAATTGGTCTCATTTCTTAATATGCAAAATACTCAACAATAACCTTGTCAGAAATTCCATACTCTAAATCCCCCTGCTTTGGCAGCTGGTACAATATTTCAGTTGCTGTGTTACATGTTCCAAGAATCATTCTTGCTTAATAAAAATGGCTATAAAGACATGAAAAGGGAAAATTCCAGTGTGTGCTCTCAGATGAGCAGGCAGAGCGAATTTCTGATCTACACATGCTGCTTTTGTAAATTCTAAATTGTTGGAATTAATTTTTGAATTACTTACTAGAATATGCCTATATCCATACATGTGTTTGTATTTATGACTCATTGACACTGTGGAGTGTAACTTCATTATAGCAAATACCAAAGGGACTTGTACAGAGTTGCTGCCTTTATCAATGACTCCTGGATCAATGTGATTAATTTCAAAAGCAAAATGAAACTAGAAAATTGTACTGAATACAGAGAACAGAAACTGCAAAAAGCAGTGTGATCAGGAATAATGGGAATTGGAACAGCCAAAGTTTCAATTTCCTAAACTTTAAAACAGAAACCTGCCTGGAACTTCCATTTATTTGCCTTTACAGGGCCAGGAATACAATTTGTTAATGGTAGAGATTATTTGCATGATGTCTTTGTGCATCCTGGGTCTTGTGCTCCTGACATGACTGGGGAGATGTGACAGAGCTGCTTTTGCTCCAGGAGCATTGCACATGAGTTGAGATGCAGGAACTGGCTGAATGAGCTCCATCTTCTGCAAACTAATTTTTAACAGATACACAAATGACTGGTGTGGCTCAGGTGATGCTGAAAATATTACATCACAGGAGCTCAGCTGTACAGCTGAAGTTTGTGCTGGAGGACCTGGTATCTCATTCTGACTGAAGGTCCTGCAAAGACTTTCCAAGCAAATTTGAGCTCTTTGGTTGCACAAGCCCAGGAACAAAGGGATCCCAGCAAATGAGGTGGTGAGCAAGTGTTCTATCCCCACAACTGTATCTCAGGTTATCTTCAAAGCAGCAGAAACCCAGGTTTTTTATAGTGTATTTTTCCTGGCCAGTAGAAGCAACAGTATCTCACCCACCTTGGAAAAGTACCTAACACCACAGATGGTTTTGTAGCTCCCAAAGGGTTAAGGAGCTGTCAGGAAGAGTCCAAAATGCATGACTGGGGCTGAAGTGACAATGGCCTGCTGCTTGTGACAGCTCAGTGCCACACTTCAAAGGCAGTGGGTCAGGGAACAGAAGTGCACCAAAGGCTGCAGGGGCTCCCAGCCTGCATGGGGAGGTGCAGCAATCTCCTCTGCTGGGATTTCAAGAGCCTCCTGTCTCCTGGCCTAGGCAGCTCAGCCATTAGTAGAGCCCATTCTTTGCTGGGCTGTTGCCTCCTTTGATTGATGACAATCGTTAATCAAACCTACACACCTGAGCTTTGTACAGAAAAAACAAAAAAGGGAGGGGACAGGCAGAGAGCCTTGTGCTGTTTTGCTGACAGCACTGATAACATCTCCAGTTTCGTGGGTCATTTTTCTTCACCTGTCTGATGAGTGATAAATCTGTAAGTGCTGAACAACAGGAGTGGCTGGGAGGCCAAGTTTTCTTCTGGTTTAAGAAAGAAAAACAGATAATTTAATGGAAGAGGTTTATTAGAAACTGGGGGAGGGGGAAGGAAATAACTTTTCCCCTTAAAGTGAAATTGTAGAGCAGTGGATTTCAGTCTGCTGCCTCTACACACACTGATAAACAGCTTGAAGAAAACCTTTGTTTACTGGTAGGGAACAGGCAACAAAGGGAGAAGCTTTAGTTGTATTTAAAGGTTAGAGGAGTGTAAATAGACCTCTGTAGCATAAACATCTGCAACCACTGGAGATTTTTGAACAGAGGTAAGTAAAATTGGAAAAGGAACATCTCCCTTCATCAAAATCTGTCTGGGAAGTATGTTCTCTGAGGTTTTGTTGAAGCTGTTTATGCAGGAGCAGCATGGTTACAGGTGAACTCCTGCAGAGATAAAAGACTCTTAGCAGTGTAATGCCCATGCTGGAAGGGACTAAGTGCTGTCAGCTTAGGCTTTCTGTACATTTATTACTACATTTATGCCACTGACTGTGCAGAGACTGACATTCTGGGAGAAGGCAAAGAAAAACAGAGTCCCAAGTGTTACAAAATCACAGTGCAGAAAGGAGCTGTGTCTTTGATTTAACTACTTTGCCAGTTTTGGAGAAGAAACAAATCCAACGCAAACCCCAGGCTCACCAGAACCCACCAAAAAAAGTTGTATTTAACATCTAAGAGCATGTTCTAATTATTTTGAGGTTCTCTCTGTGCAAAATTTAGTATCCAGCCCACATCCTCCATCACCTGTGAAGCAGGATACTCTTAAATTGTGGAGGGTATCTTCCTGTCTGCATAGGAGAGACAGATCAACAAAGAGACACTTCCCACTTTGTCCCTTCCTCCCTGAGTTGAGCCTCCTTGCCTCTGGCACTGGTGGCCGAGTATAAAACTCTGTTCCTGAGGGTACAAGCTAAGAAAGTTGTCTTGATCTCAATATTATACAAAAACAGAAAAAAAAAATTGCACTCTTTTGGTTTCACTCTAGCACAACATGCCCTTCTGGAGAATCTCTTGTCACGCTGACCTGGAAGCTCTTCGGCACGCCTTGGAACTTGAATATTTGTAGCAGACCCCAACATCTTAGCACTGGGAGGGCTTCACTCAGACTCTTACATCGGTTCCACCTATTCCTCAATGTTTTCTTAGTAAAAAAAATCCCACAGCAACTGCAGTTTTTCTTTTTTTTGAAGGAGAACCCTTTCAGTGGAAGCCTTTAAGAACTTGCAGCCAAAGAATATTGTCTCAAGTCCTCCTTCCTTTGGACAGAGGAAAATCCTCCTGATCAGTCGGTGGGATGCTGCAGTTACTGGCTAAGGTGGAGGCACAGAGCTCTAATGGCCTTTTTGCCATCAACAAGGCAAATGCTACAAGTCTGGGTCTCCCTGTCAGCGTTCTTGGTTTTGAAAGGGGAAGAAGACACAGCAAGGACTCTCTGCACAATCCATCACATCACACAGGACCTTCTGAAAATAGGAGTGAAACTGTTGATTCTGTTTTTTTTTTTTGGTTGTTTTATTTCTTTTTTTTTTTTTCATTATTAAAAAGTATACTTAATGAAGCAGAGGGAATATGTCATCACCTGGGGCAGAAATTTAGTGGCATTTCCAGACTCAACGTCTCAGCTGTTTTCTTTTTTTTTTTTTTTTTTTTTTTTTTTTTTTTTTTTTGTATTTTTTTAATTTATGAACTAATCTCATTACTCTGGTATTAAGCTCTGTACCTGTGTTTTTCATCTGGCTTTTGGGGGGTGGGGGGGATGGGGAAAGTCTTACTGTTCTAAATTAATAGCTCATTTCTCCAGAACAAACTCTGGGGAGAATCATATTGTGTACATTAGTAAGGACACATGGTACTGCTGGTAAGAACTGTAGCTGTGTTTTTGAACCTTACCAAGATGGTACATGGA
Organism: Parus major; assembly: GCF_001522545.3. NCBI lineage: Eukaryota > Metazoa > Chordata > Aves > Passeriformes > Paridae > Parus > Parus major. Next base: position 6,318,466 of record NC_031788.1, read on the forward strand.
CTGTGCATGTGTCTACACGGTGCCTTATGCTGCCGTCTTGGGGCTGAGGATGGGGAAAAGGTACCTTGTGATGAGTGAAAGGCATTAAATAAAAACATGTTTACATTTTGGGGGACTGGATTACCTGCCTTCTCTCCTACCACTCTTGGATCTAAAGGTAGGATGTGTGGAAGTGGAAGGTGTGCTCCCCAGTTCAAGGCTGGCCTGGTAAGCTTGCTGTCAAAACATTTAAATTCTCTGGGCCTGGATGGATTTCTTGCTTTGGAAAGGGCTGATTGTTCCTTGCTGTAAGGTCAGAAGGATCAAAGCCTCTCTGGAAGGAGGGGTTAGAGATGCAGCAAGGGCTACAGCCCTCACTTCTCAAAGGGTTACACAAGTGCTACACAGACCTGAGGGATATTCCTAAACTCTAAAAACATTTGGAGAAAACAGTGCTGTATCTGAGAGGGGATTTTCTGTCAAGCTAAAGCAGAAAATCTGATCTTAAATTAATCCAAGACAGCAGCCCCACAGCAGCTGTGACACATCAGCCTTTCAGTACACACTGTGGGGCATTTGCAGAGCTGCTCTCTGGGCTGAGCACAGCTCCATGCCAAATGTCACTTTTCCAGCACAGGCAGTGCTGGTCTCAGGCCTTGCTGAGCAGAATTTTCCCTGCTGTAGGAATGGTTTCCTTTGCTTGTGATAGAACTTCCTATTTGTGACAAAGTCAGTGAAGAATTGACTAATGCTTGCACAGTAAGTGCTCTGGTAAATCAACTTTTGAAAGAGGAATAAATGCCAGGCAGTGCAGATTCCCAGAGAAACACAACTTCAGCTTTTAATACACCATCAATCAGCTAATTCATCTTCCTTGAAATTCCAGATTTAACACCTGACTTAAGTCAATTGTCTGAGCACTGATTCTATTTTGTTTTTTTTTCTTAAAGATTCTTGGAAGATTTTGCTTTCTGAATCTATTTAAAGGTTTGAGAGCCCTTGGTTTTGTTGCTGGCATCCTTAGCAGAGCTTTGGGTGGGACACACCAAGGCTCAGGAACACTTGTGTCACACAGGGGTCACCACTTCCTTCCAGTCACCATGGCACAGTCATCTCTCAGTGCAGCAGGACTAGGAGGATTTACTGTTCCAGGCAATTTATCATGGATGGAAGAGAGGATCTACAACAGTTTTTTACTTGGGAACATCCAAAAGGCCTGGGAGCATGCACAGGCACATGTACAAGGTCTTGCTCAGTTCCTTCACCTGTAGTTTTATGTATTTCTACATTTCCTACATACTTTACTAGGATTTGGCCACCTGTTTTTTTAGAGGAAAGAAAACATCTCTTCTGTAGAAAAAAAAACAATGCTCATTAATTAAAAAAACCTCCACAGGCTGGAACGGGTGCCAGGAAGCAGTGGGGTTTCCTACAACGATTTGTACATCACTTTCTTTTTCCTCTAACACAAGGCCATGTTTCAGCATCCAAATTTCATGGGGAAGGCCAAAACATCATTTCAAACTTTCAGGTTTTGTGCTTTTCTATAAACAGTCGCACTGGGAACATGAACTGTGGCTGCTTTACAAAAGCACAGAACAAGGTAACTGCAGGAGCAGGAACTTCAGACAATATGCAGAGATTTTACAATGTTTCAGAAGCTCCAGATAATTAAGACACACTTAAGAAGTCTTGCCCAATTCATGCCCTCATGAGGGGCTACAACTGCACTCAGAGGCCCCATTTCTAACCCACAAATGACCCAACACTGATGTGTGTCTGTCCAACCCCACTCCAACCACTGGATAAATGTTACACATCAAATTGGCCAGGTTTGGATCCAAAGGTCCCACACTTCTGAGACAGAAGATGCCAACATAAGTGAGAGTACCTGTGCTCTGGAGACTCTGCAGAAGTGAACATTCCTCCAGACTGAGCCAAAACTGGAAATCCAGGAACACAGAACATTTTTCTAAAACAGTTTAATAAAAAAACTGTGACGTTTCTTGAAAAATTGGAGAAACCCAAAGCATATCGTGTGTGTCGCCTGGCTTTAGTCACAAAGAAACACAATTGTCAAAAAAGATATTTAAGTTTAATACAAATTTTATACAAAGAAAATGTGAAAAAATACTTCCATATGCTAAAAGCAATTATGCTTCACAAATAAGGCCAGCTAGGCTAGTTTTGACACAACTGCAATTAATGAATATTTTGTTCTCACTTTTTTTTTTCTTCTAATACTTTTTTCCTTCTAATCTGGGTACTAGCTGGAGACTGTACAAATCGCATTCTTATATAAACAATGGGAGAAATCAACATGACTAAAATGTACAACAGAATGTACTGGAATGATATCATACAATTAATTTTCTCATATACATACATCACCTTTGTTTTGTTCAATGCTTTCGTTTTACACAACATACAAAATGGGACTACAGCCTCAGTGTAACAGACAGCATCTCCAGGGGTACTTCCTCTCATACTGCACTGCTTCATGCTTACAGAAAACATAAATTCCATCATATAAATAATACATGCTCTGGCCCAGCATCAAAAGTCCTTTGCCCATGTTTCCCAGTTCATGTTTCTCTCCACACCTAGTTCTTGTTCCAAGTCCTTTGGGAGGATTTTTTAAAAATAAGAAAACTGTGAAGCATAGCAACAAACTTTACTTTCCTCAATCTTTGATAGCAGTAATCAGAAATCCTGCTACAACCAGCTGCTAGCACACTTAGCAAATTTTCTGATCTTAGACTGAATGAAATTTTAAAATAATTTTAACCTGTAAACAATATTAATATTTGTTGTCAGCCTGCTCATTGTGAAAAACAGTATAAATTTTTATGGATTTCCGGTCCACATAATTTGCCTAATAGAGTTAACTGAGAAGAGATATCCTTCATCACTTGGTTGTTCAGAGAAATTCAACAAGAGTTGCAAAGTGCAGAAATTTTTTCACTCCAATGGCAAAAAGTTCTTCAGATTTTCTGTATTACATTATTTGACACAGTTTCCCAAGACCAGTTTTCAGCATTAGGTTGTGGTAAGGCTGTTTTAAACCTTCCTTTTCCAAATTCAAACGCTCTTTATAAGTTAAAGTCAATACAAATATAAAAAGGAGATGGTACTCTAATGACATCCACAAATTGTACATTATTTACAAAAGAAGCATAGATTTAATATGGATCTTACCTGTCCTCAATTTTCTAAGCCAGCACTAATGCTTTACATTAATGTAGTGTAATTAATGCTTTGTACACGTACACAAAGCTAAAGTCTGAACCTCTGAGGTTAATCCAAAGAACTGTGTTTATTTGTCACATTTCTATTAGATTTACTTATTCCAACAATTGTTTGAACTTCTTGTTAGCAGTTAGACTCTTCGTACTTGGACTGGCATTGTGGTCTGAACATACTGAACTCCAGTTCTCATTGCCACTGTCCCAGCAGAAGGACTTACCACTACAGGAATGGTCTGTGGATTAAAACCAAGAGAAACAGATTGTTATGTTAAAGGTCACAAACATGACCACAGATATAGAGATATGTTTTCCAGGGGAAATCCAGAACAAGTTCCAATTTTGTGCAAGAACTAATACCTTTATTACCACAGTATTACCTCATTCCAGGGGAGGAGTAGTGCATTACTTCCCTATAGCCAAGAGTCTCAGTGTTCTCATCACTGCTATAGAATTACAGGGACAGGAGGTGCTATAGGGGCTGCACACACTGCCTGTGCTTGGAGGGTGAGGGTTTCAGAGTTACATCCAGTTATGTATTTTCTGCAAACTAATACATGGGAAGAGGAAAAAGGGCTAAGAAAATCCTTTATCACTTGAAAAAGTTCTGACAAATCAAACTGGAGTACAAAAATACCCTTGTTTATAAGTATATTCTCGTTACACGTTACTTAAATCTTTTTCCCCAAAAGGAACTTTCCCCCATGCATTCAGTCTACACAGAAGAGAACAAAGAACATCCATTTAAACAAAAAAAAAGTACTTAAGTTAACTTCTGCACAAATCAATAGCAAAAACATCAGCATTACTGGGAACTGTCTTACACACCCTGTAAAAATATTAATATAGAATAAACTTTACACTTCCATCATACTGATCATGATTTATACATCTCAACAAATGGAGTTTCAGGACATCTCTATAGGTGGTAATTGATTCTACAGATGCAGAGACAAAGGCACAAGAATGTTAAACAATCTGGTCAAGGTCACATCACTCTGGAGAGCTGTAAGAGCATTTATTGAACCTAAAGTCTGTATCTTAACCTTCCTCCAAAAACGTGAGAAAGTCTAAAAATGTCTCTACCATACAAACTGCAAAGTGTGTTTCGATACAATTCCAGTGATGCACAACTGGTGATCAGACAAACGCATCCATTTCAGTTCACAACATCTTGTGGAAGAAACAGGGAGGGAGATTTTGAGGAACCTGAAAGGGATGCACAGATCTTCCCTCAGTGGTAGTGTGACATTCCAGAGAGGACATGGAAGAATAAATACAAGTTCAGTGAAGCCCAATGTTTCCCCACACCGATTCAAGAAACCACATGAGTGTCTTAATGATAATTCCACAAAGACTCTGAGTGTCCCTGCTGAGATGGATTACAGCTCCTTTGTGACTGAGTCTGTGCCTTCCAGAAGCCTACTCATTCCATTCCCTGGAATGCAAAGAAGATGGGTTCATATTTTTACATTATTTTAACTGCAGGAAGAATAAAAAACAAACATGGGACCAATTTACTAAATAAATTCAAGATTACTGCCATTTTGTAACGATTTCAGATGTGTTTACAAGGTTCAGTGGAAATGGTACCCAGCAGATACAATGGAAGTTGTTCAGTGGAAGAAATTCCTAGTTGGACACAAAGTGCAAACTGAATTCTAAAGAAGCCATTATGTAAGTCACTGTCAGTACTAGAGGTGGGGAAATTAGGGTTGCCACAGTTGCCTTTTAAATATGCACACTTACACACATGGAAATAATTAAGTTTCAGTTCTTAGCACGGTCAGAATATGGAATGTGCGAGACTCCTTAAATGTGTTCAGATCATTCCCTGAGAGGTAAATTTTCCACCTCTGCCAGTTTTACACATATGTACATTTTGCATACATATTAAACATGCACTAAGGTTTAAAATTATTTAAATTGCACGTGCAGTCATTAGAATACAGAGGTGTCTGTAGCTGTGCAAGACTAATGCAAATGTGTACAAAGTTATAAACATGCACAAATAAAGTTGGAAACCTTTCACACCTTCCAATTCTGCTTCACATAACTCAATACACTTTGTGTTACAGAAAACCAATGAGGATAACTGCTATTTTTCTGAATATTACACAAAACCACCGTAGGATCTTACAGCCTCGCAGCTATTCACAAAAGAAGCCTGATGTCTTAGAAGTCAGCTATTGGATTTTAAAACACATACAAAACCTTATTTTTAATGGTAGTTCAGTCCAAGCAACTCAGGGCTGATGCTGCAGAGGTGCACAGTGGTCTCAGCTGAGACCCAGTGGAACTGAAATGCTGTGAGGAACGTGGGGAGCCTCCATCCTCACCAAGAGCTGTGTTTGTGTGGAATCTGATGGCTGTGAAGCACCGTGCCTGAGCGTGTGTCCAACACACACAGGGTGTCCTGCAGCTGGGCTGTGCACAGGGAAACAGAGACACAGGAACTTCTACAGCACATCAGTTCTCACAGTCACAGTGTGGGGAAGGTACACAGATGGTTTCTAACAGTGTATTTGATTTGTAATTGTATTTTCCCTGTTGAACCCAGCACAGAGGCAGAGCATGTGCTGTGACCAGGGCAGCAGCAGCTCAAAAGGTGGCTCTGGCATGAGCACTGCAGAGCACAACCAGCTGAAATAATGGGCTAAGATGGTGTATAAAATACAAAAATCCAACTCACTTTTGTCCCATCTACTGTGACTGACACTAGGGAATTCAGATGTCCTTGGTTAAGCCTTTGACAGTAAAAACCCAGGTCTGATTCCAATGTGATTTCTCATTTCATAATGTTAATGTGCAAGACTGCATGGGAGACACACTGCTGACAAATGCATATTCTTTTTCACAGGTACTGAGATGTCACAGGAATATCAAGCATAGCTCAGAAATAATTAAATCTCTAAATCTCTTTAGGATACCATAGACAAAACGATACTTAAAAGATATTTTAAATGAATTCTATATATTTACATTGATGATGTGGTCAAGTATATACATGAAATGGACCGAAAATGTGAAATGCCTCTGCCTGTCCTCAGTGCCTTTGCCAGACTAAGATTTTTTAATCCTTGGAATAAAGGGGTGGAATGTTGCACAGCAAAATAAAGCATTTTGCACTGCAAGCTGAAACTATACCAGTGAATTCATCTCTTGATACAACAGCAGACGGTGACAACCCCCCAGAGATACTGAGCAATTTTAATGCCAGGAACAGCATTGCTGCAGACTTTAAATTATGACACTGTACTTACAATTGTGGGTTGAGTAGTTGGAATATAGGTGGTGGTCTGCGGTACCTGGACCAGTTTTATAGGCTGGTTGCTTGTCACACCTGTTGCTATCTGCAGAGACAGCACAGGCAACCTCAGTAGAAGCCTCAGCTTTTACATAAATTCCACCTAGTTGTTACATCATTATTATGATAAGCAATTTGTGTTGGATGTTTTCTTTGTGTTAAAAATTTGCAACTTAATGAATTCACAGCTTACTTCTTTGTTAATAAAACAAAATTCAAATGATGAACATGGTCAATGTATACAACATGATGCTTCAGGTAGAACATCTATATAAAAGCAATCCCATATCTGTGTAACTGGAATATTCCCTGGCAGGTTTTAGGTCTCAACATTCCCTATTTCCCCAGTAATACAAAGCTTGGGCTGCCATAACAATGAATACGAACATTAAGTGAGTGAGCCAGAGTTTAACCAACTTCATCAAAACATTTAAGTGAAACAGCACCTCTTTTTTCCCCCTCTTCAAATCTGTTCCCCAAGTTACTCCCTTAGATGACATTTCAAGCCCAGAGATCTAACACCAGACGGTAGCAAAAGTGTCAAGAAATGAACACAGCTCTCTAGATTACTATGCTTCCCAATTCTACAGGACTATCTTGATGAGACATCATGCTGGAATCACAATACTACAAAATTAGTTTGCTTTTAATATTTTAAAATACAACAAGGCTCCTACTGATGTGGAGGATCATGTGTAAGGGTTTGAAGGATCAGCCCCACCCTCCCCCCGCTAAAATTTTTCATAAATCTTGCAAGGGCAGAAAAAAAATGATGCCAAAATTGCTAATAGTCAAGCCCTACCTATAAAGCAGAATCTTCTCTATAAACATTTTCTATATATGCAATGTAAAGTCCCTTTTTTTAGAGCATTTGCTCATCCTTGCCTACTGAAAACTATCAGAGTAGATGCTATGGAGGATTTCAAAACTGCTCCGTTAACCGTAGATCCAGGTGAAGTGTTGTATCAGTGTTATGGAACATTGTGGTACCCTAATGGCAGTCTGTGGTGAGAAAGTAAGTTGGTTTGAATGCAGGTCTTGAGCTTGGCCTCTGAACCCCCAGGCAAGAAGGGCTTGGAAGTGCTGCAGTCAGTATTGCTTATCAGAAGGCAACTTGTATCGAAAGATCCAGACCAGAAGCTACACTGATGGGTCCTGGAGAGAGAGAGAGAAAGAGGTCCAGTCCCCCTTGGCTGGAAGGATGAGTCAAGCCAACACAAGGTTCTATTGGGAATAAGTGAAGGGGAAAGGGTGTTCCCAGAGGAGAGAAGGAGGTTTTTTTACAAGATGAAGAACAAAAACCACAACTCTATCACTCCCCAAAACACACTGTTTGAAATATTCAAATGGTTATAAATTCCTGGCTTATCCAGGGAAGCCTTTAGGGGTAGGTTTCAGAGAAATCTTACACATTATTTTTGTTTGAAGTGATGATACTCACTGTAACACTCTCTTTGCTCTTATCAGCTGAGCCTTCCTTTTCCTTAGGAGTGCTGGCTGTTTCTGTGGGTGTAGACTGCACACTTGAACTGGGCTGGGATGATTTATTTAGTGTTTCTGTGCTAATTTCAGTATCTGCTTCTTGCTGTGTCGCAGTAGCTAAAATCAAGGAAAAAAGAGAATGAGGCAACTACTCATGGGAGCCAGTCCACAGTCTCTCCTCAGAGCCACATCTGCACATGAAGAACTGAGCCACTGTGGATCCATCCACCCACCCAAACCCCCCCAGCTGTGTAAGAGGCACCATTACCTGACTGTGTGCAAGATTTCATGTGCTCAGGCCAGTGAGCTTGTTGGCAGGGGTAGTCGCAGTAGCTGGTGTTCCAACAGCAATAAAAGATGGCCTCTTTCTTGCAGTTGGCACACCATTGCTTCTTCTTGGTCTCATCCACTGCTTGTTGCTTTTCCAGTTCCAGCTGCTTCTTCACCTCAGCAATCAAACGATCTCGTTCCTGCTCCAGGCTCTGACGCATTTCAGCCATTGTCAGTTCTACTCAAAATCCAGAGAAAGAGGGGTTTGCATTGTCTACCCCCCAACAGCAAGGAGCAAAACACATATTCAATATAATATTAATTATATTATATTTAGTTATTATTTAATATTAATAAGTTTAAAGACAACATGAAATTAAAACTAGCAGTCAAAGTGTTCCCTGAGCTTGGGCATCTGTTTCATACCTACTCAACAAATACAAGTCCTTCCATCTTCTCTTCTTATTCTGGGATCATGATTTTTAACCATTACTTTCCATTTGTCTAACACTTTAATTCTGAATGTCCCACAAAGGACCAGAATACAGCATAAGCACAAAAAGGACAAGCGCAGCTGCTGCTAACGTGCTTTGTCTTTGCAAGCCCAAACTTTTGTTCAGCTCCAATATTCAGAAAATACAGAGGATTCCATCTCTTCTCTCATCTCATTTGTTCATGGAATCTTGGTTTCTTTACAAAGCAAAATGTGGTAGTTCCAAGAGGGACAATGTGCAGCACCATGTGATGCAGGTAACACACACTAAAAGCATTTCCATTTCCTGTGTAGGACAATACCTTACACGCTGTTTTGGACTGTCAATTTCATACCTAGATTGTGTTTCATTTCTGAAAGTTCCTGTTGATGTAACCATTGAAGTTTTTCTATCTCAATCCTCAAACGCCGAATCTAAATATTAAAAATTTAATAGTTAGTAATAACAAACAGGGCGTGGTGTTTAATACATAATTATTATATAAAAACCATGCCCAAAGCAATGAGCCATCATTTACATCAAGGCTCCTTCATATTAACATGAGGACAAGACAATTGTAAACCAACTCCAAACCAAAGTGTGAAGTAATCTAATTATCTGTTTGCTAAATTTGCTCACCAGAAAGAGCACAGGACTCTTTGAAGACAAAAAACTTCTGTTAAACTTACTCTTGATTCCTCCAAAACTCTGAAGTCTTAAATTTCTGAGTGGAATCAAGAACCTATTCCACAGTGCTGTTTGCATTTATTAGAATAATATTTCATTAATTTTATTTTTAACTAGATGAGGCTTAGAAAAGCAAGATTACACAAGTTTGTTGTTTTTTTACTCTTTCACTAACCTCAGCTATTGTACTTCCAGTAGTATTTTTTGAAAGATCATTATATATTTCAGTCATTGTTCCTTTGATGGCATCCATCATCTGAAAGACAAAAAGAAAAACATTTCTTTGGTATATATTTTTAATAGATTTTTTCTTTCAACCCCTCTACTGGGAACCTATATTGCTACTCTTCTTTCTCTCTAAATATATGTAATTTACCTGTTTCTACTTATTTAGAAGGCAGAGCACAACAATTTTGATCAGCAGTCTAATTTTTAGGTGTCCTGAACAGGTGAACTGCTTGACTTTCTACTTCTGGAAAAAATTATTATTGACATAATTTAGGAAAAAAAATATATCACCATGAATTTGGGGAAGAAACACAATGCAAAAATATATAGTATTCACTGATTTTTTAATCTAAATATCTAAGAGAGGATGAAAAGCTCCATCCCCCTTCCCTCAGTGTCACTATGATGAGACCAGCACTACACCACCCTTCTCTGTAACAACCTAGCCTGTTTAATGCATGAACACACTTCTGTGACAATTTCCAACCTGATGAAACTACAGGGTGTTTTAAAAGTACAACTCCTTTAAACCTTCCTCCAGAACTTACTTTGCTGGTATATTTAGCAATATCTGCAGCCACATCAGCTGAAGCTGTTGCAATTGGCAAGTCTGTGTTGAGTGAGGAAGAAAGTGTGCTTGCAGATCCAGAGCTGGTAACCATGGAAATGGGCTGAGTGCTTGTGACCAAGGTTATAGTGGATGTGGAAGTGCTCTGGGTGATCTCTTTTTGCTGCACAGCTAAGAAAAGAGAACATTGAGGGGATCAAACACATTAGGAATTATGAAAACAAACTTCTACCTTCAATATCTAACTAAACTGAGTGCATGTAACCATTTCAGATTTATTTATACAAATAAGTGCCATCTAATGATTAATTACACAGTGCCCAGCCACTGAACTTGTACATAATTGTAAGGCTTAGAGGTAATGAAGCAAATATAACTTTGAAACTTATCATTTTAGACTGGCCAGTGCAGAAGACTCTCAGTTCTAACAGTTTATCTGCTGGAGTATTTTTTAAATAGTATTTTTTTAAGAATAAAATGCTTCAAGCTATTTTTACTGATTCATGTTATAAAAGAAGTTTTCCTTGCCAATATCCTCAGTAGTGAAATTACTGAAATGTCCATTTATTCATCTTTATGTGCTATATTTTTGTTTATGCCAATTGAGTACATAAGAAATCTATAGATTTTATAGTTTTCACATGATAGATTTCTAGACTATAATATTTAAGATGCAACATTGCCATGATGTGCTCAATAGTAAACAATACTGAGAAAAACTCACAGGCTGAACACAAAGTTCATCCCATGCTATTAAGGTATGTGTTAAAGTATGATTGCATTTAACTTCTCCAATTTTCACATTTATTTTTCCTCATTGAATATTTCTGCATCAATTTGTGCAGTCTACAAGAAGGAAGATACCACTTCCTCAACACTGCTTAAATGACAGAAACAAAAGCAGTTTGGGACCAGAGAAGTGAACCTCTGTAAATGTCTGTATGTGAACCATCACCTAAACCTCTCTCCTCTATAAAGTCACCTGTGTGTGTGCCAGTGGTGTCAGCAGAGTGGAGAATGTCTCCTCATCAGGCACAGCAGTAAACATCTCAGGTTATTAACTTGAAATAACAAATGAAGCTGATTTACATGAAGTTGGTATTAAGGGAAGAAGCAACAGCAGCACAGGCTTGTGTTACCCTGTGCCAGCTCTTGGTGAAGGCTCCAGCAAAGGGATGGTGAGAAAACAGTTGTGAAAACATTCTGAAATGCCAGGGCTGTTTGCTCAGTAAACTAGCATCAAAGTCCTGTTAAACAACAGGGATTTCAAAGACAAATCCTGGAGCCTGGGTAATTTCATTGTTGTCAAATTATACTCTGAAAAATCTTCCAGATCCACTGCTTGTCAGATAAAACTGGAAGCAATTTGTAGATACTGAGGTGACACTGGTAAACATGCAAGTGGGATAGTTAATAGTTTTAGCATATGATCCAGAAAATGATTCAGTTCACCCTTCCAAATCTGTTATGGCTATGAAAAGCAAAAATATTTATACAGACACACAGTTTTTTTGTCATTAAAATAAGGAAACATGACTCTAAATACACACCAGAAAGAGCAAGTACAATGAGCCACTTGTATACTGAAGACACTTATCAGAGTAGAACCAGAGTTCAGAGATCTTTTTTATACAGAAGAACTCTTGTCTGGGCACCCTTTGGAGCACAGGGATCACTACTGGGGAATTATGGCACCACAGGCACATTGAGTTAGAGAAGTGTGTACCTTTAACTGCTTGTCTTGTCTGGTATCTTGTCCCCTGAGAGGACTGAGGCTGCTGTGACTGAGACTGCTGGCTCTGCTGCTGCTGTCTCTGTACCTTCTGCATGTGCCATTTCTGAGAAGATGTCTGGAATTTATTTGAAGAATTCCACACCACCCTCTGCACAGCAGGGGCTGTTTCCTTGGGCAGCAGAGGCCTCTGCTTTTTCACAGGGCTTCCTGTGGCAGCTGAGGGAGCACTGACAGTGGAAGCAGCACTGGTGGTTGCTGTCACGCCGGCTGGGGGGGTCTGTGATGCGGAGCGGGTGAGCACTGGAGTTTCTGGTAGAGGCTGAGTGCTTGCACTGGAGGAAGGTGGAGTTTTACCTACAACTAAACAAGCAGAAAATGTTACACCAGCTTTTCACCAACACATCTGAGTCATAATTTTCCATCTAGTTTTTGGAACAGCCATATATACCTTCCAGTCTGCTTTGAATTATTTTCTTCAAAAGTAATCAATATTCTACAAGTAAAGTCATTTCAGTCTAGTTGAAACTGGTGGCAATTCAGGTGCAACAGTAACTAAGCAAAACAAGAAGTACAAAACCAAGAAAAACCAGCCTGACCTCATTCAGAAGATATGTGAGAGGTTAGCATTTGTTAGGGTGTTTCTGCCTTACCACTTTCACCTGTCATCCCAATTTCTTTCAGGATAGAAAAAAAACATTCTAAAGGATTAATGTCATCAGTTACTGAAGGAACACTATAAACTTTCTAAACAACAGTGAGCTGACATTGACAGCCAAATGCAGATGACACCACATTGGGCAGGAGTGCTGACCTGCTCAAGGGCAGGAAGGCACTGCAAAGATTTGACAGATTGAATCAATGGGCTGGCACAACTTAATCATGTTCAATAAGGCCAAGTGCTGGGTCCTGCCCAGCAAAAAATATCTATATTCATAGTTCTACATTGCTGAAAGGAAACAGTAAAACTAATTCTGTTTAAACCAGAAACTATAATGGGCACTCAAAACTTTTTTCATAGGTACAAATGTTGAACAATCACTCCTAAAAATTGTTTTAATACAGCTATTTTTATCTCAATGAAAAAATAAAGGTGGCAATTCTACCTTTGGTAACAGCCCTACAGAGGGGAAAAAAGGAAATAATTCCATCCTACCATCTTGTTTAGGAGAAGGTTCTTTAGAATCTTTCTTGTTTTTCCTTCCTTCACGAGCACAATGATCATCTCCAAGATCGATGACAAGTTCACTCTCAGAATCAGAGTCCAGTCCTAGATGCACTGTTGGAGAGTCTGTTTCATCTTTACCTTTCAGCTTTTCTTTTGCAGGATGCTGTAAACTCTTTCCCTTTTCAGAAAATTCTTTTTCAGTGTCTGAAACAGCCTTTTCCTTGACTGATTCTTCTGTTTTCTCCACTTCTGGACTTGTGCTTTTAAGTTCCTCCTTGTCTTCATTCTGTGATGGAGGCTTAGGTTTTTTTTTCAAGCTCAATGATTCTTTGTCACTTCTTGCACCTTCCTTGTCCTCACCATCCTCTTGATCATTCTTTGATTTCTGATCCTCATCACTATATTCACTGTCACTGGTATCAGATTTCTCAGAATCTTCAGAGTCACTGTGTTCTACTGCAGTATAAACAGCTTCAGATATTTCATTTATTCCTAATTGTGGGAAGGAAAGCACATTCCATGCTGACATCAGACTGACTGACATTACCAAGAAAATACTGTATATACAGGAACAAAGTGTACACATAGCATTACCTTAACTGTCAGTCCTTAAGCTACAAAGCTTAGTGCCCTATCCCAGCACCACAATGTATAAGAATGAACTTCTAGATACCCCAATTAATATTTTTATTTCATTAAATGGCCCTCCTTTCACTGCTTTTCCCCCACTACCTGCAAGGTCTTTTGTTCAACTCAGTGCTGGCAAACAAAAAAAGGAGTTATTCTTATCCACAAGAAGCCACCTTGAAAATAAGCAACACTATTTACCTGATTACAGTTAGTTACATTCATTCTACATTTTTACATTTGTGCAACTGACACAATTTAGGCAGAATTATCTTAATTTTTCAACATGCAAAGCAGGCAAGACTATAATCCTCTCACACTACATGTATATCTACATCAGAATGGTACAAAAACAGGTTAAAAGATAAAAGCTTTTTGACAAAAATTTGAAGCATCGGGTCTGTGTTCTAAAGCAAACTAGTTCAGTGCATTCTACTTGCCTCAAAGAGTTTGAATATCCCCTACTTTGTTTTAAAACATAAAATACTTATGGTTTTACTATTCAAAAACTTATTTAACCTCCAGTTTAAGTGCATCCTTCCCATGACCACTGTGTTGTTGAGGGACACTCACCCAGTTGTGCCTTACAGCTCTCGATGGTCTTGTCGAGGTTGAGCTGGAACCTGCTGCGGATCTGGCGTTTGGGGGAGATGAGCTGCACTGGGGTGCTCTGCTGCTGCACAGACTCACTCAGCTCCTTCAGATCCATCTCAGCTTTGCTACGATCTGCAGAAACAAACACCAGCTAAGAAAAAGATTTTACAACAAGATTTGAGATCACTATCAAGATAAAACACGTTTCACCAAAAAGCAATGCAGACGATCTGGAACATAGTGCACTTTTTTTGTAATTATGGGCTAAATAATGACTTCAGTACAAAAAATGGGTTCTTCCTCTCTTCACACACAAAGCACATGCATCAGTTATGGGGACATTTTCTCCATCAATGTGAATTTATCCAGAAATCCCCATTCAGGCTTGTAAAGCTGTCTGACAGCACCTCTACTAAACTACCGCTGTTATTTACTACTCGGAATACTACCTTCACAGAGAAAATTAAATAGAAATAAAATCTTTATAAGATTTAAAGACATATAAAATCTTCATAGTCATTATTTAAAATCCAAAAGTTAGGTCATGAGAATACATATAAAATGTGGATTATTCCACTGAATAGAATAATAACTTCATTTTTCAGTATATGTCAGCAAAAACTTGAGTTTTCATCTACATGTATAGAATTTTCACTCTGAAATGAACACATCTGTCTGCAAAGAATACATACTACAGTGCTAAGGGTAGAACTGTCTTAGCAACTAAGTTTCACATTTTTGCTTCAATTTTCCCATTTCAGAAGCTGTATTTGTACAGCACAGTCCTATCCTTTACCCTTTGCCAGGAGTGCTGACATTCCATCAGTGCTCAGGGCACTCAATCAGTTGGAGTTAATTGAGGGAAGAGGAAGGACCCATGAAGAAGGGAAAAAAAATGAAGAGCAGAATTATGTTTGACCAATTGAGCTCCTTCAACTGGCTCCTAAGTAATCAGAAGGACCAATTCCATAAGCTGAGAAAGACCAGTGGCTATGGAGAAGTCAAAAGGTAACACCTTTTACAATGTGCATTTGTGCTTTATTTTCAATTTTCATTCCAGAGTAGTTAAATACGACAGTATTGCCTTATTTTACTATGTATATATATTTTTTTTTACAAGACATTTTCTGTTAATGTACAATTTACAGAAAAGTGAAATAAATACAAAGGGCTGAACCAATGATTCCTCTGACCAGACATCCTTTTTAAGTCTGACTTTCATATCACATTCTTACCATTTTTTTATTGCCTCTGTTAACCAAGAGCAGGTCCTATACTATCAGAGACATGGGTTTTTTCTCCAAAATCCCCATATATCTTACTCATTCACACCTTCATTTTTCAAATTAGCAAGTCTGCCAGTAGCAACAGATGGTTCATTTCTTATATTTTTCCTTCCTTTTTGCTGAATTGCAGACCACAGAGTCCTAGCATTCTGCTGAAGATACAAAGTGTCTTTGTTTTCTGGACTCTCCCTTTTGTTTTTGCAGAGAGAAACCCTGGTCACATCACCCAGGACAATGGGACACGAGTTATATGGGAAAAATTCTAACATCCACAGAAGAACCTATGTCTGGCACAGCTGATGCTATTAAATGAAAAAGAGTTTTTATTTTCACTCTCATCAATATAAAGTATATTTATAAAGGAAGTTCTCTTAAACCTGGAAAAACACACAGATATTCTACTTGAGAGCATACAAGCACTTTTTTTCTCGTATTACTCATGGACCACAACATCAGATTTTTCAATTTATGCTATTTATTCAAAGTGCTCCAGCTGATATCTCCCATCTGTGGCTCAACAACTGCAGCATTATGTATTTTTTAACATTTTTCCAAATGCATTGTCACCTCAGATGAGGTGACAGCTGCAGTGCAGCAGAAGAAATTAATTCTACAACTATGTCCACACATGTAATCCACTGAAAAACAGACTTGTGAGCTTATATCCGGGATCAGAATATCTGTAAGGCACTGAAGACATGAACTCATTATCTGAACTTGAGCCCCCCTGAAATACCTGCCTAACACCAAGGGGCAAAATCCTGATTTCTCTGTGTAATATCATTTGGAGGTAAAAAGTTGCCAGAACAGAATCAGTATTCTCACAGGAACAAAGCATGACTGAGGAAATCTGTTTGGCTTGTGGAACTGTTTTACCAGCTTAGTACTCACCTACTCCATCTTTCAAAATTCCAAAATCCCAAAATTTACTTCTAGGGAGTTTCAAGACTTCGAGAATTCTGCTAATTCCTTTCATCCATCTATCTCCCTAGAGAGGGATGCTCAGTGAGGAGGTGATGTAAAGGCAGCAAGAGAGAAGCCCTAGTAAATCCTAAATCCTAAAGATCACAAGAAAACCTTGCCAGCAATTCACTTGAGAGAGACTGAGTGGTGAAGACCAGCAATGTTCATGTAATTACAACCATTAGAAACTTACCTATTGTTTAGACACACTCATTTGTACAGTTCAGCTAAGAAAAAAATTATCCTTTTACTACTTCCTTTCATCAACAAGAAACAATAATGGAAACTTTCTTTTATGAGATGAAAAACCCAGTAAATCTGATGAAACAATAATTGCATGTGTGCCTCATTTAAAGACCTTTGTTCATTTAAAGCCACATACAAGCACATTTGTTCATATTATGCTGCACTGACACCACCATAATTTGTTCAGCTGTAAAAATATTAGGTTTTCAAATGTCAAAACTAACCAAGGTTAAGATTCAGAATGCTTCCTGGAGTGGAAGTTCTTTCTTGCTTAGCAGAAATTGGCGTTGATGCTTGAGGAGAGAAAGGTTTGGGGCTGCCTGACAAGCTCCCTGCTTGACCCGTTCTTGTTGGTGCTGGAGAAGCTGAAAAAGTACAAAATTAATAAAGACAGATTTAAAACCAGAACACCTACTCATGACAATTCTAATTTCTTTTGGTATTTATTTCCACTCTCCATTCACTTTAATAGTTGCAACTATTTCCTGCTATTTAAATTGAACAGGTTTAGTCACTTTTCGAGATTATTTATTCCTTCTCAATGTGACAGAAAGAACTGTTCTTTCTGATCTGTGATACTGAGAGTTAAATGCATCTCTTTTTTTAGAATTTCTTCATAAACCAAGTAATAATATAGCCTGTCATTAAAAAGTACATGGAATAAAACCAGTCAATTTCCAAAGTTCTGTACCCCCTTTTTTTTTACCTGTATTTTTCTCAATGAAGTCCATGGACTCTTCACTGGCACTAAAATGACTGGAAGTTGCTTTTTTCTCTGCATCCTGTTCAACATCAGACCCAGTGTGAACTGATGAGTTTGTACTCATTGGTGACCGTGGCATATCTGTCAGTGAAATCCTGCGACCTGTGCTACTGCCCAGCATGGACTTGCTCATCAGAATCTTGGGTGATGCTGTCATATCAAAATTCAGTTTGATTTTCTCTTGTTTGTCTGTCTTTGCAGTTCCAGCAGCTGGGTTTGCAGGGTCTAACAACATTTGGTATTGATTGTTGGGAGTATATGGTGTCCGGAAAGGTGCATAATTAAATACTCCAAATTTTCTACGAATGTTATCAACATAAACCTCCATTTCTTGCATTGCACTATTGAAGATGCTTTTAGTCTTTTTCACAGAAAAAGGAATTTCTTTAGACATGAGGTAGCAATTATTTATTGGAACCCAGGCCCTATATGTGAAACAGATAAATAAAAGATAATATAACAATATTTCATACTGTGAATTGACATTGCCAACTTTTATGCACATACTAATTTATTTTTGCCTAATCATAAAGATATGAATAGTTCAGATAATTTTAAAGAAGCATCATTACATTCTTTTAATATTTCAGTGCTTAGTTTTGGTAAGTAAGCAAATTGCATGCCTTGGATTATCACTGGTTTATTTTACTTTATCCAGTAGAAATAAAATGACTTAACACTCCTCCAATATGACAGAAAATATTCCTAATTGAAACAGTCTGTGTAACTGCAAGACAACCATTGCAAAACAGTTTGTCATAGCACAAATCATGGCACAAAAATGTAAAGAGCAGGTAAGAAATGAATACTTCACAAGCACCTTCTTAGAAACATTTTATACCCCAAGCCAAGTTGGCCAAATTCCTTAGTGGCAGGAAAAGTTCTATCAGCAAGTACTGGACAGTTTTATTTAACATTAAATGAAAACTGCCTCCCAAAATCCTAAGATAGCAGGAACTTTGATTTAATTACTCCATGGCTTTGTATAGTTGGCTTTTTTACAGCACATGTTATTATAGATTTGTATTTCTAATTCATGACAAATCAACTTGTATTCATCATGGCTGTGTCCATCTAAGCAGAGGATTCACAAATACAGAGAACTCCCTTCAGAGCAAAACTGGCATTTTCAACACAGGTTGTATTTCTGTATTTTTCAAACCTACAGCTTTGTGTATATTCCCATTAAGGTTTAGACAACATAAATGACTTCATTGTTTTCTTCCACTTTTAAGTGGAATACCACCAGACAAAGGAATTAAGCTGCATATTCACCAGATTCTGTAGGTATCTTACAAACACGGCTCACGTTCTACAGACACCATGTAAGGGTTTAAAACTGGGTTTGCTACAGTAATTACACAGTTTGTTAGGGTCAGGGTTCTAAAGACAGGATCCAAAAACGTGTAAGCACACAAAATTACAGCACAATTTTTTAAAGTACAGTCAGACATCCTTTTGTTCAAGTCCCACCTGTCATGTTGGCCAAAGAAACGGGCATCGACTTGCCCATCTTTATCCCTCAGTGCTTTAGCAGGCCAGAATGGAAAGCCTTTGAGTTTAGCCCAGACCAAAGGGTGGGGATTGCTCTAGAGGAAGAGGCAAAATACACAGGAAGAAAATGTAAGCACTACTACCTTTAAATCTGATAATGAACATGATTTTGTAAAAATTGTACGTATTACTTAGATTCAATAAAGATCCAATGTGCATAAGGCACTTAACAAATACAAGATTCCATTTTACTATAAACATAATAAATTGTGAGAGGACAAAATGATAAAATTATATTAAAAAACTACCAAAACACAAAACCTTACACATCTTGATTAAATTTATCATAGTTGCACTTCTTTATTCATTTATTTTTGATTAGTCCTCTTCAAATATATAGCTTAAGTCAGGCTAGAGCCAATCCTTGAAATGCTCTAATTTTCACTTAGGCTTGTGTCTTGGCAGATTATAAGACGCTAAAAAGTGCTTGACTTGGGGCAAGCACTACTTAGCAACAGCCAAAACATCAGTGTGTCATCAACAGTATTCTCATTCTGAATCAAAACCACAGCACTGTTCCAGCTGATAAGAAGAAAAGGAACTCTTATCTCAGCTGAAACCAGGACAGTCCAAGAAAGAACTTGATGGATTACACACTTCTACTTAAGAATTTTAAGGTCTCCCCAAATTCTGTTCACTATTAAACAGGAAACAGACAACCTATCAATAGGTCATGAAAGAAAAATAAAGTCTAAACTGATGCACATTGCAGGAAGAAACATTCACATTTCAGAAATCCTCTGAGCAAGCACTGCTGGCACAAGGCAGTTACCCTATATTTGAAGACACAAAACTTGTGAACTGGTTGCTGACAGCCTTTACAATTATTTCCAACTGGACCAATCCTTTTGGGACAACCTGCAATCTTACAGCTAAGACATCTGAGACAGTCTGACTCCACAAGGATGATATGGCAGCCTAAGCTGCTTGGTAAGCTACAGCAGCTTTCCTTGACTCAGCAAGCAGGTTTAAAACAAAGAGGGGATAACAGTCAAATGAGAACTGCTGGTTTATGTAGTAGCTAGACTATCATAATTTTTAACTTACACAAGGCTCACAAAACCAATTCTCGCGTTTTTGGCAAGCAGCTAAATAACATTCCGGACATACTTCAATTTCATTCATCTGGAAAGAAAAATAAAAGTTACTGGAGAGACTAAACAGAGTCCAAAGTGTGGTCATTTGCATTTATTCAGAGGAAAATCATATTGTTACAGTAAAAGAACCACAAAAAGTACATCTGCATCAGAAGATGCTGGTCACTTTTTCCAGCTCCAAATATTCATTAAACAGGACAGGTGCCTTTGAGCAGAATCCATAAATCCACCTTCCCCTCTTCCCTCCCCTTCCCACAAGTCTCAATTATAAATAGTGAATATCCTACTGGAAGATATGTTAGCAATGCCTTGGCCAAATGCCATTCTGTAGGCCATGGATATGCATAGCTAAATGTAGGGAAACCCACAAAACTCTACAATACATATTATGTCACTCACAAATACACGGCATGGAACACTAAACATACAGAACAATTAATTTAATTGGGGCACTCATACCTCATGCTCACAGATTTTGATGATGACTTTTGCTGTTTGTGTTAATTTGTGATTTCCTGAGGAAACAATAAAATGCTTTAACTAAGAAAATAGTTATGGTAGAACTATGATAAAATCAACAGTTTTCAGATATAAAAGTCATCCATAAAAACAAAAGAGAAGATCTAAAAAGACAATGTAAAAACACATGCATGAACTATATGCTTGTAAAAGCAGAACATCATCACTTTTCTTCTCAATGTAGCATTTAATAATCTTTAAATGCTCCTTTTTGTAGCCTATTGCAGCCTTCCCACCACTGACACACCCTTGCAATGAGGGATGTGCTGTATGATTTTCTCAATCAGGTCTCAATTAAGAGCTGTACAATGCAAAACATTAAAGCAATTTGAGAGTTGGAACTAAATGATGCAGGTTGGATCAGGTCATCTAAGGTCCAATGATCCTATGAACCCAAACCTTTCCATGATTCTATCTTATTTGAAATGTTTTCTCTAAGGTGGAACGAGCAAGTGACAGCACAGGTTGTATAAGGCCCTACAGTTTTATTTATGCCAGTAGTTAAAAAACAAATTGTTGTTTTTAGGCACTATGGTCATTAACAGGAAGACACTTTCAGTGTAGAAGTCTACAAATTGCTCCATGACTAACTATGTCAAAGTTTCATATCTGAGCATGTAAGTACATATTAATACCTACCCCCATTGTAAATAATGCAGTTGTGCAAAATCCATTTGGCATCAGCCAAAAATGCTTCAGTGCAACCGTACATTTTCTTTTTAACATTCTGTAAAGAAGAAATTAAGAATGTATCAGGAAACAGAAATCAGTAAAAAGTGACAGCTTCTTCCTGAATGTCGTGTTTTATCAGTCATACAATAAATAAAACTGAGCCCTGGAGGTGTTCAAGGCCAGGCTGGACAGAGCTCTGAGCAACCTGGTGCTGTCAAAGGTGTCCCTGTCCATAGCAGTGGGCTGGAATGAGATGAGCTTTAAAGGCTCTTCCTACCCAAACCAGTCTGGGATTCTATGATATTTATTTACTGCAGACTTTTGATTCTAAATGCTTAAGAATCTCTCGAATTCTTTTGACTGCCCTAAAAATATATGAACTGTCTAAATTAAATCTAAATAGTGAAATACTTAGATCAACATCTCAAACATTTCCAAAAAATCATGTTTCCTAACACAGTGTTAGGAACATGATATTTCTGCAGAAAACAGTCTTTGGTTTCTTCTAATGATGTATTATCACTTCACAGCAGTTTTAATTTTTACAAGACACAGAAAAAATACTGGTCACAGTACATTAGACAATATGTTTGATATTACAGTCTACCTAGTGGGTAAAGCAATTTGATTAAATAAAATCAGTCCTGTGGTTTTGCTACCATACATATACATACCATATATATGGTATATATATACATATATATACCATAAAGGCATCAACCTCCACTGTTAAGGACACAGAGGATGAAAACTTGTCTCTTTCAAAACCAGGTCCTGACAGAACAAAGCAATGCTTCACTCTTCATTAAGCAATGGAGAATTTCTTGATTATATGTACTTTCAAATTACTATCAAACTGAGAATGAAAGTTTCATTATCTACCTCTTGACCGTTTGTTTTTCTTCTACACCTCAGGTGCAGTGGAGATTACAGTATTTGTTGAATGATCAGTAAAATGAGTCTGGAATGACCCCTGGATATACATCAAATGGTCCCTAATTAATGAACCAACGATGCATAATCATCAAATGAAACAGAATGATCAAATGAAAATCCTGCTTTAAGAAGTGTCTCCTGGAGGTTATTCATGGAATCAGATATAATTTAATAGGGGGAAGTCAGCAGTGTAAGCTTGTCTTTTTCACACTATTTTTTCCTGAGCACTTGTTACTGGCCCAAACAAAACAGTGAAGTTCAGTTAACATAGGATTGTTTTTAAGCTGTAAATGAACTGACTTTCATAATAACCAAGAAACCACCCCACCCATCAAAATAATTTTAAACATCTTCCCCTGCCATTTCAGAAATGTTACAGATGGCAATCAAACTCCAGAAACGTTCCTCTGTTAGCTTCATACCAACCTTCTCTAATGTACAAAGGTCCATTGGATGAAAGATATATTCTGCATAATCTGGGTGTTGATCCAGTGAAACTGGCTTTTGAAATGGCTCTGTCTGTTAGGGGAAAAAAGAACCACACTGGTTACTAGTGCCAAACAGTTCATCAATGACACAACACTCATTTTCTAACACTACTTCCAGCTGTGTTATCAGACAAAATTCTTCAAAGGTAATTATAAAATGCTGCGAGGTAATAAATTATTAGCAGAACAACAGGAACTAAAATGTCTCAATTGATTTTTTGTATAAGGTACTGTTGTGATTTACAAGACACAATGGCACATGTTTTAGACACACTGAAAGTTCCTCAGCATTTTAAAAGTATGTGATACAACCAATTTCTGTGGTAAGAACACTTGGTAATAACAGAGAGAAGCTACATTTTCAACACATATAATCAATAATGCAGCAGTGTCAGTGCCTAGGGCTCCTGTCCATGTAAATATATTGGGAAGAGATCATTTCTCCACATTCCCCTTTTACATCCAATATAGAATTGTCCACTTTCAGACAGTAAGAAACCACCACCTTCCACTGGAAAACCACACTGTATTTTCATTACACCTACTGAAAATACATCCAGAAGTTACATCACAAAACTACATTTTAAATGCACTCCAAAACAGTCTGTACAACCTAATCTGTCTGTGCTAGACAGGTGGCAGACAGAAGAAAAGCTGTCACAGACAATCTGATAAACTAAACATTCATTATCCACTAAAGGAAGCAAACTCCAGATTATGACAAACACATGACCCAAGTATTTAAAGAAGAAAACATAAATTTCCTTACCCCTGGCTGTTTCATTTTCTGTAGTGCAAACTTCAGTAGATATGATAGCTGTTCAATGGTGAGCATTGTCATTGCTTTACTCTGTGTTTCTATGCATTCTGCAACTGTGATTTTCTAAAAGTTCGGATTAAAAAAACATTTTGTCAGCAAACATTTCTAGATAAATCCTTCTCCACTGAAACATTCTAGCATTCAAATGAAAGATAAGAACTGTTTTATAAAAAACAAAACCTTTTTGATAATGCAGTGTAAGTACTTCAGATGCCTGTTTTACCTGGGTTTTGGCCTGTGTATGCTACCAAAAAAAGAAAAAAGGAAAAGACTGGAAAATTATCCAGCACCTTCAAGATCACGCAAAGAGAATACATGAATATGTAAAATTCCCAACTACAATGTGGATTCAGAGCAATGTGAGAGTGAGGAGGTCACCTGGGCTCTAACAAAATAAGTGATCAGAGGAAAACATGCCATAAACCAATTTGCTTTCATTACAGATACTTGAATGCAAAGTATTCTCTCCCCAGAAATCACTGGAGAGGAATGATTAAATTCTTCCACAGTAACAAAATACCCACTTGTTTATGTAGACCCTAAAGTGCATTTTTTTCTGTGCTGTTGAAAAGTTGATCAGCCCACCAGAAGAAGTACAAGTTAAACTAGTGAAAACTGCAGAAAGATTTCAGAATTACTGGTGCCTGATGAAGAGATCATGCTTTGGAATGGTGTTTCTCTAGAGCTGGAGGCACAAAGGAAACTGGAGACTCATGGTAAGAAGGCAAACACAAGCCAGGTAGCACCCAGAGAAAAAGTGGTGAAGCAGAGCCATGGGTGCCTCCTCTTCTGTACAAATTTTTCTGGTACCTTGACCAAGAGGCAATGTAGGAATAAACCAGAAACATTTCAGAACACAGAAAAAGCTGTTTAAATCTCAAAACCAAGAAAGGAATCCACTCCTTATATCAAACTAACCTCACATTCTGGGCAAAACCAATCCCCCTCTGGTTCGGCTGTCAGTTTCAGACACTTAGCATGATAAACCCGAGGACAGAGCTCACAGCAGAGGACTTGGCCTTCCCGATGACAAACCCAGCAATAGAAATCATTCCGTCCATCCTGTGGTACAACATCAACAGGGTCTGTGGTGAGTGGCTGCTTCATATAGTAAAACGGACCATGTCTTAGCTCTGACTGAAATGTAGGCAAGAAAAACAGGTTTGGTTTCAAAACAAATTTGCATTTTTTCAAATCAATCATAATACATAAGCAAAAAAGCAATTTACAGGGTTTGATTAACATATAAGCAAGCACAGTATCTTTGTCATTGCACAAAATCATTCATAAAGAAGTTTACTGCTTATTCAGATGTCGAATGACAATTTGCACTCAGGACCAGAAATAAATTTTTTGTGGCAAGTGAGGACATTGAGTGCAAGACATGCAATCCAACAAGAGCAAGCAGACATTTTCAGCTTCAAGAAAGAAGTATTGCTATAGAAGCTATGAGGCCCTCTAAACTCAGAATTTCATGGGGCCGTGCAAGCTAAATACTGAGATATTTAGTGGTGGCTAAACCTGGGACAACTGAAGAGGTTAGTCCTGAAACAAGGAGTTGAACACCATGCAAATCTGTGCTAGTTTGCAGCAGTTTATAGCTTTGTACCACGAAGCAAGCCAATGCTGATTTTGATTAATATGGCAAACTGTAGAGAAGGACAACAAAGGAGCCAATTCACATCCTGAGCAGCCACTACAGGAGAGATTTCATTCACCACCTAAATGCATATCACAATTTAAGACTCACATCTCTATTGGTTTGCCTGCACTAGGAAGCAGTGTTAACTTTGTAACCTGCATGAACTGGTCTTCCCCTTGAGTCTGACATCTCAAAGATGACACAGCTGACACCAAAACACAAGAAGTGAAGAGCCTGGGATGGCTTAAATGGGTCCAGAGATACCCAGAGTTTGTTATATCATCTTTGAAGAGTTGCTAACATATATTGGAAAGCTACTTTCTATTTATAAATGACAAGGGAACTCAAATTCTCTGTTTGGTATTCATTACAGGTGTGGTTTGGTGAGGAGGAAACAGCCTTGAGATTTTAGACAGCTCATTTAATGTGATTTTTTTGTTTGATGTAAAACCACTTGCTCATGACTTCACTTGCAATTATCCAAACACCTGTAGTCTGAAGAATCATTTTGTTTGTATTTCAGGTCATTTTGCAAGTGTCCTACACCATTTACAAATCTGCAGCTTCTGAGACTCTCAATCACACCCATGTGATTCACAGAACAGGGCAACCAAATGTGGGTTCTGTACCTTTGAGGCATCCTGAACAAAATCAGTCACACAGGGCATAAATATTGTCCCCAGAAAGCACCAGCATGCCACTTTGAACCATGGTATTTACAAAGGAGGAGGTCTAATTATTTGCAGGAATAAGAGATCTTCACCTGAAGATACTGTATCTCAAAAAAAACCCCCAGATTATCTAACACTATAAAATATTTTAGGCAAAGAAAGGATGTTAGCCATAAACACTCTGCCACCTAAAGTTTCACATGATTTTGTGCTAGTTTTGGTGGTTTTCATTTTCTATTCTACAGATGATAAAGCCCAAAGAGACACTTGGTTCCCACCACAGAAATGGGCAAAGTGTTACTTCTGTTCTTTCTCTATACACACATTTAATGACATGACAAGAATTTCAGAAGGATGGTTCTATGAGATCTTGTGGAATAAGTGAGACAGCATAAGGGTTTAAGTCCATTTCAAATCAATTACTACAACAAACATTCAAACAAAGAAACCAGAGTGGGGAAGGGAAAGTTGTACTTTCCAGTGCAGAAACATGTTTTGTTTGCAGCTAAATGCACTGCAGCTGTGAGACCAACATCTCAATCTTAAACGTGGGAATGCAGCTATGGGGCACTTCCTCCACTGCAGATAAAGGAAATTACCAGAGGAATTTAATACATATTCTGACTTTGAAGTGGACATGAGTAATATGTCCACACTAACTTTGTAAGATTCAAAGATTCTGCTTTAAGACAAACATAAAACCTGTGAAACTTCTACAGAAATCATCACATCCAAACTGAAGAGAAGTCAATTTTTTGCTGGAACATGAGATGAATTGGTTTGCTGTTCAAGGTTGCTTTTATTATTTAGAAATCTATCGCCTTATTTTGCCTAAGTCAGCTTTAAGAAACAAAACAAAAATGGGTTTAGAGACTCAAGAGAGACCCAAAGAACAAAACTAAAAAACTGAAAATGAATGATTACTGTATCAAGGGACCTTTTCACTTGTTCTAGTGAGACTAATAGGTTTTAAGAGTTAAAATTTTAACAGTTATTCAAGTTCAAGCTCAACTAGGTGGTCGCTTGTTTTATAGGCTTTATTGACATTATTAAGACCTGTAGAATGGCAGAGAAAACTGAAGAAAACAAATAACAGTATTGTAGTGCTGTTTTGGAGAGAAAAAGATCACTATTTATATTCAGTTTAAATTTAAGAAAATTAAACTAGTAGTAAAACAAGCTGACAACTTCAATTCCATTATAACTGACCAATTTAGTGTCAGAAGTTCCTGATTTTTCACCTTAGTTACATTCTACAATTCCTTAATACTTGGTTTGATTTTCAGCACTTTAAATACTCAATGGCACCATTCTGAAGATCTGTTACTACACCCACAACATGTAATACAAAGCTTTGTGCAACTGTAATTTTAGTAATGGTATCTTGAAATGTTCAAGTGCTATAAAGCACTTTGTAATGTAGAATATTAAGTTAGAGGTTTCCAGGGAGGTTGTGATACCTCAAAACAGATTTATCAGTCAATCAGAACCACAGCTATCAGCTACATCATACTCAAACTCAGGACTCAAACTAGAACCTGTATGCTCAGCTCACATCTGCTCAGCAGTGAAAGAATCTTTGAAAACAACTCCTGCTGCCACAGAGTGCAGAGTTTGAACCTATTTAGACCCAACAATCTTCAGGCATGCCCACTTCAAATTTGACATGCAAGACAACATCAAATGAAAAGCAACTTGTAAAAGCTAAACAGAACTAAACAGATGATATTTTCTTGCTAACTTGTAATAAACACAGCAAAAAAAGCAAGTCTGATAGGTTTTCTTCATTAGATACACAACTTTATTCTATCCTGTACATTTCAGGTCTGAGATACCTGGAAAACAGAAAAGTATTTACCAAGGGGAATTTATCAAGTTCAACAACTCCAACTACATTTTCACATATATTTTTAAATGCAGGGAAAAAGTGGAAATTAATACCCAAGGATTCAACTCCACTGTTTTTAAGATTATCTCTGCACTGCACAGTAACAAGCTCAGACTTAAGTGGGGCAATATCTGCCCAGAAAACGTCCAAGACGTAAAGGAATAAACCCAGGCTGCAGGGAAGCTCAGCAAATGACAAACTGACCCCAGTGTACCTCCACATGATACAGTTACACTTCCTGATTATCCTGAAATTAAATACAATTTACACTGAGTTTTAAGGCCTCATTTATTCACAGCTTTTGTTCCAGGACAACGGCAGTGAGTAGGAATTTCATTTTCTTTCTTCACCAGTACAATTGTACCAGGATAATGTGGGTGCTCTTATGCCAGGAGAAAGTGCTTTGAATACTCAGAACTTAATCCTGTGTTTATATGACACTGGCAAAAAGCCCTGTGACACAAAAAAGCACTTTGAAAAACACACAGGCATATCATTAGTACATCAGGTGTGAAGTAATTTCAGTAATGCTGAAGATTGATTTCATGTAATCTACACTCCAAGATGATACAGATGCTTTACAACATTTGCTATTCAATACAATTAATATAATTCTTTTATGTGCATCATACAGTGAATCAGAAATTGTCAAAGTCTTGTGGAGTCAAGTTCTAAGAAGAACAACAAATGCTATCAGTTCAGCACTTAGAAGACAATAAAAATAAGGGTACAAGCATAAAGACTGAAAAGTCAGTGTGACCCTTTGATTTAACTATTTTGGTAAGAGTGTACACAGCCTAGAAATTTTAAGGAAGAGGAGGAAATATACAGAGTACCAAGGTGGAGCTGACTAATGGGCAGTAAGAAGGGACTGAAAGCAGATGAGGAACTTCACTGACATTATGAGACCTTTCTTAATCTAGGTTATCCCACTACTGAACATTTCCTGCTAATGGTTTTAACAAGAAAACAGCTATTGTTGGTTTTGTTGTTGTTATTATTCATTATTGCAATTATTCATAATAATCCTGTTCCAAATTGCATTTATTGGTTATACATCTTGTTACCTTTATGAAATCACTGAGCAGTACACAGATGGTCTTTTTCAACAGATGTAAAACAATAATCAAAGTACATTCAAATAGAAATTATAATACCAACTCCTATCCCCACTGCATTCAAGAATTAATATCCATTCCTTAAGAGTACAAAAACAGAGCTTCCTTGAAGGAGACTGAGCTCCTGATCAGCTATCTCTACATCCTTTATTGTTTCATATTCTAGCATAATAACAACTTCTCTTACCTGCTCTTTATTATTACTGTTCAATAAACCAGGCTTCTTTTTCTTTTTTATAGGACTTGTTGATGCATCTTGAGGTGAGTGGCCATTGGAGGAATGTGGAGGGCTGGGAAATTTCCGTTTTTGTGCTGTGCGTTCAGCAGAGCCAGGATCTGTGACAGATACAAACAACATGGTTAAAGACTTCAAACTGATGAAAAATGTTCCAACAATGTTATGATTTGTCATTCACACTCTTCAAAGATTTTTATTTCATCTTTTTAAAACACGAGCATTTGCAACTTCATTCTCTCGAAACAAAATTTCAGCTATCCCTAATGAATATGAAATACTCAGCTCAATTAAAAGGAACTTACAGATATTTTTAAAAAAAAGCAAGTACACAATCAGCTGTAAAGGACAGTGATATGATTCTGACAAAATACAAATGGATTTTCAACACAGTTGGGTCAACAAGTTCAGTTTTTCCTTAAGCTTCTAATGCATGCAACAAAACAAAATTCTACAGAGAACCACAGGGATCAGAATTCAATAATATCACAAGAGAAACAACCGAACCTTCCCCCTAATATTTAACTGCACAGAAAAATATAAAAAACTCTAGTGATTTTGGCTACTTTCTACACAAATCCATGGAAAATGTAGTGCTGTATGATGACTGTGATTAACCAAAGGTTTGGTTAACATGTGTCAAGATAACATTTAGGGAAATTATAAATAAATATGAAAAACACATGAAAATAGAGATGTAAGGACCTATAACTGAAAGAGAGAAAATATAAGTAGGAGTGTTTGCCCATCCTGTCTTTTACTACTCTAGAACAGCTACACCAGGCTAACAACATCTGGAATTTCAACAACTTCAACAATTCTAGAGGTGTTTGACACTAGTCCTGTAGGCACAGAGACTTCAGCACTGCTGTCCATATTAGTGCCAGCTCTCAGAGAAACTCTTCTGCTGACATAAGCTATAAAATGTAGTAAAGCTAGTTTAAATAAACAAACAAAAACCTGTCATGTTTTGAGCTTTGACACTGAGACCTGTGACTGACTTCCCTTAACACACACCCCTCCCCTTTTACACATACTAGCAGCATTTAGCACCAGTTATCTGTGGATATGCCTCGGCTGAAATCAATCAATACAATGTGTCTGAGGCCATTATTGTTACTTGCTGTGTTTGGATTCAAGCAAATCTGCCTTCTGCTCCATTTAGGTCAAAATTTAGATTGATTTGACAATACAAAGAGCTGCTATGTCACCTATGTGTGTGAAAAATACAGTGTCTGCCTCCTCCCCTCCTTAAACAATTATGACAATAAAAATGCCAACACAGTACAAGTCTGCTGACAGGAGACTCAGAGGGTTTGTCAGTTTAGCTGATTATGCACAGAAGGTGGCAGAAGAACTCCTCGGGCTGGGATATGCTTCATATATCCCAAGAGAGCTGTGCTAATCCAGCTATCCTGGAAGAAACTGCAGCATCAGTGTCAGCTAAACCAAAATTCACAGCTAAATCAAAATGAGCAAACCTGAAACCAAACAAGCTCTGAATGCTATGTTTTTCATGAAAGTAGAGTAGAGCTTATTCAGCGTGGGAACTGTTTGCATTCAGAGTGATCCACAAAAAACAGCATCATACCATGTCTTTCCTCATCTTCCCATCATCACATTAAAGTCTTTGTTGCTTTATTATCATTTGGAAGAAATATCCTCAAAGGGGTCTCCAAAGCCAAGTTTCTCACCAGCAAATAAAGCCATCTCCATAATTCCCTTAAGAGATTTGGGCTTTTATTTCCAGACTGTACCTATGCAGGCATACCTTAAACTAGGAGGGGAAATGGACAGTAGAATTTTCTGCCCTTTGGCTTTATTTCTTACTTCCAGGCACAAAACTGCCACCAGTGGAGCACACCAGTTTCACTTCAGCTCTACAGCCTCACTTGTGAGATTTACAAAGAAGCTGTGACATTGCAAGTTGTGTTTCAGCTCCACATATGAAAATCAGCTGTAAAGTTCCTGCCCCCATAATGTGTTGCTTTTGGCTTTTAAATGCACTTTCTTTCCTAAACTAACTAATTCAGGGTCAGGAAAAGTGCTAAACTGTTATTAGCTAAACCAGAACTGAATGACTATTCAGTCACAGCCAAATCCAAGCTCCAATTCAGCAGAAAAGGTGCTGATTCAATATCAATCTTATGAAATGGTCACACAAACATGTATGTTTGGTTAAGTAATTTCAAAAACTACTTCAAGTGATGTAATCTTCCTCCTTGGTTCAAGAAGCCTGAGTATACTGGGGCTTTTCAAATCAACTAGTGGTGACTCATAGACAACATACAAAAACTGACCTGAAATACACTTCCTTTTTTTTTTTTTTTTTTCAGCTGGCAAGTTGTTCAAATGCACACAGATTTTCTTGAGGCAATGTAACTGGAAAAGTTAAGGAATAGACAGGAAAACAGCAATGTACAGGCATATTTTTTCAGACTTAGTTGTACTAGTGGAATAGGCCAGTGTCTTTAAATACCACAGTATGCTGCCAATTTACCAATCTGTGAGGGACCTGATAATATGAACAATCTTTTAATTCAGTTTAAGTAACAAAAGAGTGGTAGCATCTTCTTAAATTGTTTGAGCTATAGTTTCCAGTTCTAATTATGATTTAAAAGTCGCATTTTGTGTGAATTTCTTTCAGTGGGAATACCCTGTTTAGCACAAACTGTTGTTTCTCCTTCCCTGGCTCTCCCAGCTGTATGAGCAGAGTTCCTATAGCTGAGTTGTGAGCCAGATTAAGAAACTGATCCCTGTTAAAACAACCTGTCAGGAGGAAAGTTAATTTTTAATTTTGGATCATTTCCCTAGTGTAGAGTTACTTGAAGAAAGTAACAAATCTGGGGGGAAAGAACAAAAGAGACCAAATTTAATCAATAAGTTGGTGACTACAACAGTTGCTTAAGGGGTGGACTAAAGTTTCTGCTCCAAAAGCGAACAGCCAGAATTCCTGTGATCTCTTCTATGATAAGTATTTTTCAGAAAGTGCTTAATGAGCAAGAATGGTCTCACCTTAGGAAGGATCTCACCATGCCAGCTGGTCACCATTTGGCACATGATCCTGCAATCTCCCTGCTCCTGCTGAACTCTTGTCACACACTGAGCTCATCAATCTGAACCAAACTTCTCATTGATAAACCAACTGTATTAAAAATATTATTTTTGCCAAGCAACCTTAGTCTACTTATTTCTCGATTTTTTTGTGTGATTTTGCTTTCTTAGCACAATTTAAAATGTGCTTCCAGCTCAAGTGAAGAAATAGACACCTGAAATAACTTTTTAAGTTAAGTTTTTAAGGTTTTATATCACTAGGTTGGTATTAATTGGTCTGTGATATTGTCAAGGTTGTCAAGGTTGACAATAAGCAGCTCTGAGTGCTCTTGCCAATCATTCACTGGGGAGCAACAAGCTAACCTGAGCTTCACCTGGAGCTTAAATCTTTGTTTCTGTATGCCATCATGGGACTAAAGGATTAGTAACTGCTGCTCCCAGGGGATAGACTAAAGCATATTTAAACCCTAAAGCAATTTCATTTCACACTTTATGACTGTTTTGTAAGTCCAATTTTACGTGATGGCAATGCACTTTGTAAGCAGATAACTACAGTAATGACTTACTATATTTTAGCTTAAAAAATTACAAAAAACAAACAAAAGTGTATTATTTATATCAGAGGTCTTATCCTGCTGCAGCATATGGAACACAGACCACAACCAAATATTTTTATACTCTGTGTATTGCAAAGTGCTGCACTGTAAACACTCCATAGCAGGGATTCCTGACAACTGAGAAGTCTCACTTTTCTCAATAGAAGCAGGTGCCAACTCAGAAAACCTGTAAAAGTAGGATGTTGTTTTCCTTGCTTTTCCTGTGATATTTAAATGTAATTCTTCTTGAAAATAGGCAACATCAACATGCCTTACTGTAAGAACACAGCATAAACTGCTCAGTACCAAAGACTGACAGTGACACCTCCTTATACCCTTCTTTTCATACTCCTTTTTTGTTATTTTTTTAATTGAAAAACTTCAGCTAAATACAATCAAAGCAATTCCAGACTAAAACAACAGTGAATTCATTTCTACATATGTGTTTCTAGGCATCTCTTACATTTGGATTATTTTCTCTCCCAATAAAGCCTTAACAAGAGCTGAAATCCACACCCAAGTCAAGGCTTCACAGCACCCTTCCACAAATACAATTTGTTCCTTTCTTCTTTCTCTAGCCCTGTGGTTTGTTCACCCGGGAAACAAAATGATTTGGAAAACTGATATGGCCTAAATCAAGAAAAACCTTAAAATTAAATTCCAGTTAAATCAGCAGAGCAACAAGTGCCAGAGTTGAATGAGCCAGCATAAGGGAAAAGGATGGAAACATGATGATGGAGGGATGCTGGTATGGCAAGGCAAATGAGAAAAGCCTGAGTAAATCAGAATTACAACAGACCATGATTTTCAAATTCAACCTCACAAAAGAAAAACCTTCCCAAAAAGTGTGGAAACTGTGGGATCAAATCTTCTACTGTGAGAGAAGAACCATCTTTATTTGAGATTGTGTGCATGGAAGGCAAAGTTTTGCATTTCAAAATACAGCACAGACAATAAAAAAAACCCCAGAACTTAACTATATCAAGTTTACTTTCATGAAGAGTATTCCTTATGCAAATTCTGTACCTAATTTTCTTAAATTGTAGACATAAATCCTATGAAAAATGAGCTGTTTACCACTTGAGGAATAAAACTTTTCTGTTCTGGAAATTTTCAGAAAGTGAGAAGAGGGAAACTAAGACACATTTGTTTAAATAGCAACAACAACAAAAAAATAAAAAAATAAAAAAGTTTTCCAATATGATTTGTGATGAAGATGGTCAGATAAGCAGTCATCTTGGTTTTCCAGGAGCCAGAAACAGCAATGTACATTTTCAGTGAAAGCATTATTTAAGCCTCCCAGAAGATATCAGTAAAGTGGGACTTAGTTACACCAATGAGTTTTCTGTGATCTAAGCAGGTTTTTGATGTCTCAATATAAGTGGGTCAAATATGCAAGATTCTGAATAATGTTTCTAACTAGAAACACAACCAAGTGTTCCACGTAAGACACTCAGCAGAAGTGTCACTTAAACAGAGCCAGCTCAAGGCTACTTCTGTTAACCTTGATTCCCAATGCCATGCCATGCCTTTTATTATGGCACAAACAGTTCTGCCAACATTTGCTGAACCAAATCAAGGAATTAAATACAATAAAATACAACACAAAAAAATTTATTGAAAACAGTTGCATGAAGAATTAATTTGATGGATTTAAGAAACAGCTGTAAAAAGGCAGTCTGAGAGAAGGTACAAGAAAAAAATATAACCTAGACTATCATATCTCTCTTTACTCCTCAAAATCTCTGAATGCCTGTACTTTAACTGGCATGGAGTGTAATCAATGAAGAAATCTAACAGAAAATGTAGCAATACTAACTTATCCCATTTGATAGAACAGGCTTCAATTAACAATTTAGATGAATTTCAGAACTGTGAAGCCTTCCAGTTAAATTTATTATCCTGAATGGTTGTTAAAAGATTTCTGATTTTTCAAATCTGTTACCTGTAATACTTTAGCAAGGGTAAGTATCTTAAAAACTTAATAAAATCATGGATAAATCTGTTAGAACTTACACTCAGCTTTGAGGAATTTTAATTTTCTGCCAGAATTTTGAAACATGATGCAGTTGCAAACAACCACTAAAGCCTTGTTTACATTCCAGAAACTTCAACCGACATAATTAACCCAATCCAGTTGCTTAATGTAATAAATAACAGAGGTCAGCCGTGGTTGTGTAAATTCTGATGAACTCCTGCCACGTTACAGTTTTACACAAGTACAAAAAGACTCTGTTAGTTTCTTTGCTGTAAGACTTTGAGAGATAAAGAAAAAGAAACACTTCCCAACAACTTGCAAGGTAAGAGTTGAAAGGCAAGGATAACCTGGAGCCTGGCTGTGGGGCATTTGCTGTCCCAAGGCTCTCCTAAGGTGGGACTGCTGATAGCAAGGGCTCTGCACTAGAGACAAAAGCCCAGGGCTGGATTTCTTCCCTGCAGGAGTCTCAGCTTCACACTGGAGTATAAACCCTATCTCTGTGTGATTAAATACTTGACTACATGACTACAAAGAAATATGACTACAAAGAAAGCTGATAGAGATGTACTATTATGAAATTGTTACAAAATGTATCATGCATTCTGGGAATTCCATTTTATTAGTCATTTTTGTATTTTTATTCATTGTATCTGAACATTTTACCACTGAGAGGAACTCCTAAGCCCAAAGCCTTTAACACAAACCTGAAAAAACCCCCAAACCTGTAAATGTCAGAATTGTCCCCATTAAGCAGTAAGGCCTCAGTATATGATTTCATGCCAAGCTAGAACCATCTAATGACCAGCTGTCCCTGCTGGGGCAAGGCTGCTCCCAGCAATGTCCAACATCTGCTCAACTCCCCAGTAATCTGGTTCAGTGAGAAAAGCAGGTAGAAAACAACCTCTCCACCCAAGTCCTAAGAGCCAGCAGATGCAAAGGCAGTGTAAGAGAGGTATGAGTGATGATGGCAAGAAGAGGGTTAAAGAGCTCCTTTTGACTGGGCAGTAAACAGGCAGTGGCTCCAGTACCAGATGAAATACATGGAAACCTACATGGAAGTCCATCTGCCACCACAGCTTGCTACTGTTGGCAGCTAAATAAGTTAAACTAGCAGAAAAGATTTTTTTAAAAAAAATCTTCCAGGTTAATAGGAAGAAAACACCCAGTAGAGAGTTCATTCTGTCCAAAGAGAACAAGTACAAGCAAAGACAGAATTTCCTCTGAAACCACAACTTATGCTTAGACATTTAACCAGAGACATTGCAAGCCCCATCTTGAAATATATCATAAACAAGGGTAAAAAGTAGTCCATAAGGCTGGGACAGAAATATAACAAGATGTTTCTGCTGGACATGTTGATGTATCTTATACAAAAGACAAAATATAATCATATAATCCATGGCCTCTCTCCTTCACTGAAGAGCAGTCCTCTCTTCACTACATTTTCTGGTTTTGGACTCCTTGCATTCTCTCTAAGCTGTCATTTCCCATTTCCAGTTCTCAGATGCCTTATGCTTTATTTTTCTTATCAAGAGAGCAGTGCATTTTAAAACCTTGTCTTTAACAAAGCTGCACATGCACAGCTTATAAACAGATCTAAATTATAACTGTTAGAGTAACTCTGCTCCTCTTTCCCACCTTACCAGGCATCTGTCCCCACAACTTTTCAGAGACAGGCGCTTGTGTGTAACAGTAGCAATCGGTTCACGATTCAGGCAAAATCTGGTACTAAAAAAAATTATCAATTTTCTGCTAGAGCAGCTGCTTGACACAGCTGACTGTGCAACAGCAGAAGTATTACAGGCAGCAAAGAAGAAGGGCAGAGAAATGCAGCTGAACATGTAGAGCTTCATATCTCTGACCCCAGCTACAGACTTGCTTCATCTATCAGAATATAAAGCAAGAAGTGCCAGTGATGGCTTTCAGCTCTGGTTTCATTCCAGCCTAGCCCTGTCTAAATGCTTGCTAACAAAGCTCCACACTTCCTGCACCCAGCTGGTGTATTCCTGCCTTCTCTCTTACACCGGTTCTGGCAGTCCACCAAGCTGTTTCAGCACACTGAGCTAGGAGAAAACTGTTCATGTTTGATGGTTCAGTTAGTTTCCTGCCAGCTATGGTATGGAAGGAAGTGGATAGAACTGCTGCACTGAGCAGTTTGACCAGCTTAGGCTGCTTTGAAACCACCACATTAACCTAGACCAATTCAAAGGCTGTGTTCAGACCTGTGGTACAGATTAAACAATGCACGGTTTAGTTTAGCTTTAACTGCAATTGAATTACAGCAATTAAACTGCTTATATCAAAACAAGATTGTTCATGAAGAGGTCTGCATCAGGCTAATTGGTTTTAAAGCAATTAAATGTATTTCCCTACAACTTTCCTTAGACACAGCCTCACATGAGCTGTACAAACCATGCAAGGTTTGTAACCAAGCAGGTCACAGATCTGCAGCACATCTGCTGTTCTGGGTCATGTCTGAAGTTATACAGTGCCACAGACTGATCTCCTGCACAGGCTTCTCACACATCAAAAAACCCAAACAATGCACAAAGAGCTGTGTGCTCCTCTCCAAGTTTGCCTAGATAGGGTCAACTTCATCATCTATATCCTTTCCAAAACACACAAAGCAAAACTCTGCACAAGCTAATTGCTACACGTGGAGACATTGCTGCCACCATCTCACCAGTTGAGAACCTTGCTGCACTTTTTCTGCCTTGCACAGAGTAGAATAACAATTTTGAAATTCTGGTTTGTGATTTCTCTGCTGGAGAAATACTGCACTGAACCATCAGTTTGTTTCAATCCAAGTAACAGGAGCCCAGAAAGATTCATTACACCAGGCCTCTAATGTGGCCAGCTCTTGGAGATGACATTTATGATCCTTTCATTTTCTGCGAGAAACTATATTTTCAACTATTATAAAGTTCTATCACTAATTTACAGATTAGGTTGAGTATATAACAAAGAGAAATGGTTAACAGGTATAAGACTAAAGAGTTATTTATATCCCACATTCTTCACTGGCAAAAAAATAAGCCTGTAAGGGCATGGGGTGGGTGGTTGGTATTCATGTCCTTGGAGAGGTGCTGGCAGGGCTTTTATCAACATACATGTTAAATTTAACAAATCAACCGAAGCAAATCAGTATCTAGTTAAATAAATACCAATTCTCTAGTTATTGGAGTGATTCAACACTTGCTAAGTTCTCGACTATGGTGATACAGAAATGCCATTTACATCACTCCCACTGGTATTTAAAGCACTAGGAGAACATCTTTGCATTGTGTGGCTCCCACACAATGACAGCTTGGGTCAACCTAAACCAGCGCTGCGGAGAGACTGGCTTTGGCATCAGCTAGTTCAGGGAGCTGCAACAACAGTTAACAGTATGAAAACAAGAGTCTTTTACTGCCAGGTTAAATCCCTCTGAACTGACCAGTTCTAATTAAGAGCCCACAGTGCAAGGGAAGCTGCAAGATCATGTGTATGAGAAGGCTGGGACATGACAGTGACCTTTTCAATAACCATGATATTAAATCAGCTCACTGTCCTAAGGAACCTCATCTTAACCCTACCAAACAAAAAGCAAAAAAATTCCTGTGGGTTTAATTCACTGAAACAGCATATCCTGAAGTTAGGGCAGCACTAGAACTACCACAAAGAAATGGAAACTTTATGTATGGCCCACACACCTGTTTGTGGCTGATTAAAGCACCACAACTAAAATGTAAACATCCACATAAGTAGATAAAAGATTTTTAAGTGTCTTTTAGACATTAATTACATCAGAGTGACATAAGTAATGATTTAGCTCAGTTAAGGCATGCAGTACCATTAATACTAGAAAGTGGGCCAGTGTTTCAGAGAAAAGGTAAACTTTGAGGTAAACTCAGCTGCAGTCAGTTGCAAGTACAAAAGGAGATGGACAGGCATGAATGTCCATGAAATACATACTGCTCAGGGGACTAATTTCTGTGGAAACAGAAATGCCACTGTGATTCTTTATTCTTAGGAAAAAAAGAATTTATTGCAGTAGGAAATACTACCTTGCTGTTACTACTACTTTCTCCTGTCTTGCCAATCTAGAAGTACTACTTTAAAGGAAGCCATGGTAAGTGATACAACAGGTTGCTGGTTTTTTGGTAGTTTAGCTTTAGTTATTCAGAAACCTAAAATAACACTGAAATATTTGTGTGTAGATTTGAAACATAATGAAAACAAAGGAAAAATTAAAACACTTTCTAACATACAGTAGTCATTGTAAAAAATACAGTAAACCTTGAGTCTCCACTTAACAGTAGCTTCATGATAGATGACACTGCTTCATGCTATCCTGGTTTACAAATAATTGCATTGTAGAGCCTAATTGAAATACTCCTCTTACTCACCTTTGGATCGAGTGGAGATGTCCATCCCCTCCACCACCTCCTGCTCTGCCTTTATTTCCTCTTCAGCCAAGCTGCAGGATTCAAAAAAGTGAATTAGAATACTTTATGGACTGTGTTAATACCATGACTAACTTCTATC
The DNA here is from genome assembly GCF_001522545.3 of Parus major. Classification (NCBI taxonomy): domain Eukaryota; kingdom Metazoa; phylum Chordata; class Aves; order Passeriformes; family Paridae; genus Parus; species Parus major. Next base: position 6,357,879 of record NC_031788.1, read on the forward strand.
CATTAAGTTTAACCCAACACTGTCAAACACAACTAAATTAAAATTTCTGATGGAATGAAAGGTTTGCTGTTTGCCAGAGCATACATTGATCAAACCACAGTGAGAAACAATCCAGGTACACACATATGCTGCAAGTTACCAAGCACAAAAGTTACACTTTTGTACCAAAGACAGTCTTGTAACATGTACTGAAGATTATGGCAATGTATGTATGAACTGTATGCGTGTGACAGACAAACAGGAATTCTGTTCCTTGCAGCTTCTAATCTCAGATAAACCATGTGGACAGATGCCTGCCAACATTTAAATGCTCATCAGCCTTCGTGAACAGATTAGCTGAAGTAACAGACTTACCAACACAGAACAACTTGCAAAATTAGAAGGTAAAATGTAATTTTTAAAAAATTAAATAAATAATTTTAAGGATTTTGGAACTAGACTGTATAACAGAAAACTGAATATTTATCATTTATTGGCAATATAATTCCACCAATTATTAACCATAAAGAGTAAGCAGGATAGAGTTGTTACCATTCAATCTTACACAGACAGTTTCCGTGTGCTCCAGGCAGGATTAAATTATTACAAAGTACATCTGACTTTTTGATATTCTACTTGTGATATGCTATAGTGATGCCATTCAAGAAAACAATTCAATCAATTTGGCTTGTTAAGTCACTTTGGGGAAAGAAGATGGAAAGGAGAGGATAAGTGAACAAGAATGAACACAGAGTTACAGAGCAGTTTTGGAGATGTTACTATCTTAGATGAAAGGTAAAAGAAAACACACAATGCTGAAGCCAACCCAAATTCAAAATGAGGGACAAATGGGGCTGTGGAGCATCAGGCAGGTATTGCAGTGTCCACCAGAGTACAACAGCCATGAGGGATGTAGCTCCTCTACTCTACAGGGACAATTCAGCATTCAGTCTGTTAATGGAAGCTGTTGCTGATACCAGTTTGCACTGATATGGCAGATTATGAATTTCTGCTGTTGTGGAGCTGGCTGAGGTTCCATTCGCCACCCCAGCTTCAGGGACAGGGCCAAGAGGGCAGCTGGAGACCTTTACTTTAGCTACTGTGTATAAATCTGCCTGAGCCATCTCCTCAGAGCTGGGAAACAAGTGAGGACTTGGTTACATTTATACCAGAGAAACTCTTCAGCCTGACAAAACAGTTTATATTAGCAGGAGTTTTGTTACGGGTATAAGTTAAAAGAGATTTCTAAACAAAGTAAAACTTAACAGCAGAAGGATTTTTCAGTTTGCTAATTGACAAAACTGCTTTTAATCCACTATGAACTACTGGGTTGCAATTCCTTTTGCAGTTCTAAACAGTACAGTTATGTCAGCAGAAATTTCACATACAAATTAACCAAGCTCAATGTATGGAAAACCCAAAGCTTCCACAAATACCAGAAGTCATTGTTCTTTGTCATCTGGATACAGAAATAATTTACAAAATAAGCTCTTTAAAGTCACAAGACACTGAAGGGAAGTTCTATTCTACCAGCATCTACCTCCCAGCTCATGGACTATTCTGATAATTTCAGGAGCAAGGCAAGGCACCCATGTGACCACAATTATGGTAAATGTGTAGCACAGTTGACTGTAAAACAATGCTTCTCAGATTTATTTTGCAAGGGCAGATTAAATGCACAACACAGCCAACCATACTACAATGCTCACACATTTACTATGCATGGGCAGATCAATTATCCTGCACATTTGTTACACCCTTTCCCAGGGGCCTCAGCAAAGAGGAGCTGGCAGTGGCCTGCAGACACCAAAACATTTCATGCACCACTTGCCTTTGCCTGTTCCTCTCCTAAGCAAAGGGAAGGGATGGGCTCATGGGATGGGCTCATTGTTCCCTTCCAGTGTTGCATTGGAGTTTTTTTCCTTTCCCTCCCTCTTTATAAAATCCTATTTCAATATCGCCAAACTGTAACACACCCTGTATTTCTTAAACATCATGTATATACAATAAATAATGCATACAGGTAAATATGTATTCATACCCAGTAATTCAGTAAGACTGGAGTGATCTGGCAGGACACATTACCTGCTTCTAAAATAGAGGTCCAGTTCTAGACACAGACTAGGACATATAAGGCTTTACAAGACTCAGGTTGAACACTTATGCACACTTTACATGGGCTGCTACTAAAAGGAATGGTTTCCCCAGTCCTTAACTTCTTGTTCCAGAAATCATGTCCATTTTACCCAAATCAGCTCTGGAATGTAACTCTCAGTGCAGCTGGACATGCAGAAAATGGGAGAGAACCACACAGGAAGAAAAGGGCTCCACCCTCTTAGCAGCTCACATTTAAGTTGCATTAAAGAAACCATAATATTCCAGACTCATCCAAATCTATGAAGTCATTTTGTTTAAAAAACACACTTTAGGGGAACATGGTACAACATGAAAGATACAGGAGTTGGTACAAATCAGTACTACAATCCAGAGAGTTGACCGGGAATCCTGGCTGAAAAATGGGAGTGATGGATCAATTATCTGCAACACCATAGCAGGAACTGTTCCTACTTCTGTGACCAAAGCACCAGGAGATGTTTCAGACTGACTGAGGATGTTCTGTGCCCCTGGGCCCAAACCCAGCAGTGCAGGGGGTTACAGGGCAGGACTCCTACCTATTAGTTACAGCCTGGCAGGGTTTTTCAGCTCAGAATGTGTCCCACTCATGTAATGAGCTGAATTTAGGAAACTGAGTCAGTTTCCCCCATCATCCTTTAAAGTGTTCTTGCAATAGTGCCATAAATAAGAAAAAGATTCTTCAGAAACATTTAAGTGAACAAAGTATCTTGCAAAATCTTGATACAAAGAATCATAGAATGATAGATAGCTTGCCTTGGACAGGCCCCTAAAGATGATCCAGTTCAGTGGACAGGGATGCAAACATCACCTAAAGGATGCCTGAAAACAGCCTTCCCAAAGATTTTAAGTATAAATGAGCAGTCAAAAATACATTCTCCACTTGATACCAAGGTTCTCCACTTTCCTCAGCAATAGAGGCGCATATTCCCTATATACACATGTGCCCAGTGTGCATCACTCACACAAAATCCAGCAATTACCTCCTGCACTGTGAAATCTGAACCTCAGAGGAACAGAGGCATCTCCACATTCTCTGCAATTAATTAATCTTTTAAGGGCACAAACATTTAGGTATATAAGAAAACCACAGAGACTCTTCTTAAAAAAAAAAATCACAATGTTGGTGGGGAACAGTTAAATAAAAGTGTGTCAAACATAGCTGTAAAATACACTGAACATTTAAGGCTCTTCAAAAGCATCTCCCATTGCTTTATTTGCCATAATGTATAATGACTTCCACAACATGACATTGTTTGAATGTTGGCAGTAATGACTGCAGTGGTCATCTTTGAGATTCAAGTTTATAAATACATACCAGCAACCAATAGCAAGTTTACAGTAACTTTTCTAAAGCTGACATCTTTTCAATTTTGCACCCTCCACCAATACAAGGAAAATTCTGAAAATGCTTTATAAAGCACAAACTTACAAATGCAGATATTAGCAAAAGATTTACAATTAAATAATTCAAGAAAACAGGTTCTTAACCAGGTACCTTACTATTACCCACAACAAAATAAAAGCAAAATTAAGACCAGCAGCAAAATAATTAAAAACAAGTATCTCGTTCCATGGAAACAATAACTGTGTGGTCAAGTTGACTATTCTACAGAGTTTTATTTTGAGAATTCATTTTTGTAGGGCTCAGAGCAGCTATTTCAGCCAGCATGTATTACTGTCTTGCATGTATGAATGGGATTCTCTGAGGCTGCAGATCAGAAATGATACTGAAATATACTCAATTTAGTACCTTAATGAAGACAACAAATAGCTTATGTAATTCTGAAAGCTACTCTTATTTCCTCATTAAGATGAATGAACACAGAGGACCACATCTTAAGAACACAACTGAAATTTAAGCTTTGCCAGTTTCCCTGTCAAATGACCAGAAAACCAATTAATCATTTAAAACTTCCCTACTCATATTGACAAAACTTGCAACAACAACAACAATAGAAGTTTGTTTTCTAAAATGTTAAGCTAATTTGTTTCATACAAACACTAGTTTAGCATGTCTGAATGAGGGTAGAAGGGGTGGAGATTATTTCTTTGGGGAGAGTTGGGCACAGAAAGAAAAAAAAATAAGGATTGCAAATATACAAGATTTATTGATACTTAGGTAAAAAATGGAAAAATAACTTAGCTGCCTAATTTTTAAATACGTTCTCTATCAAACTGAAGAGAGGGTGGGGTTTTTTTAATATAAAATTCAGGTTTTCAAATTTCACATCCCTGAACTATATATACTGACTTCTCTGTTTAGGAAAATCATTCCTTCACTAATAGTAGTACTTACCTGAGAAAATGTACATATACAAGAATATATAACACTGCTGTAATCCACAGTAACTACAAAGAGCAATTAAAAGTTGCAGATGAACTACTGCACCTTGACATTTAACCAAGAAAAACTGACAGATATGGAAAACCACTCGAAACAGCTAATGCCCACATACACAATCTAGATCTACATTAGGGAATAACACATGAATTTCAGATCAAGAACTACATATTTCTGGAATTCATTCTTCCTTTTAATTAACAGAAAGCAAAACAAAACAAAACAAAAATGGTTAAAGACTATAAGCACTAAAACTGAATTTCATCTTTAAGATAATTCCTGCCTCTCATGCATCACATTTGTGAGCAGCAATTCCAAATAAAGATTCCAAAAAACTGCATTCAATAAAAATTTAAAACCAAAAACCACTATTTGCATGCCATTGCTGAATAAATAGCAGCTTTGTATGAGCACTCACCTATAACAGTCTCTTACTCATCGGTAGCTATGCTATTTATGCAGGGCTCTTAAAATGGCGTCTGCCAGCACTGCACTGCCTCACTCCTGCTCTGGAGCTAAAATGGTAGCACTTTGTTCAATACCAGCAGCTCCTGTTTACACAGCAGGGCAAGATTCAAAGCCAGCGTCTAAATATCAGAAATGGTAAAGAAGGACCAAAAGGACACCTGACATCCGAACGTTTAACTAAAAAGGCACAAGATAGGGAGATTTGTGAAGTCACAGGTTACTAAGGAAATCACTCAATTTTAGCTTCACCCTCCAGTGTGAGCACCTCGTATTTTACATTTCCTTTTGCAGAATTCCCTGCAAAATGCTCCATGTGTATTAAGCAAACAAGACTTTGTATTAAGTAATTAACATACACAAAAGGCTCGTTCAGATATCAATGTACAGCAGTGTTTAAGCTGGTTACCTGTGATAAAAAGCAAAGTAACTATTTTTCACTTAAAATACATTTCAGTTCTTTTTAAAACATTACTCTTATTCAGTGTCCATTTAAAATAGCTGCAGAAAAGAGAAAAATCAGGGGAGGAAGGGGGATCCTTGGTGTTACATAGTCATCTTTAAGTCTATTATCTACACAGCTGAGGCCCAAGCAAGGCAACCAAATAGCTGCAGATTTCAGATGGTAAAAATACAATTTGAGAACAATCATGCTTGAAATCAAAGGTTTATATCAGGTGAATTAAGAATGTTAACATCCTGTTACAGGATGGTTTTAACCTCAGTGTGAAACTCAGATGCTCTGACAACAGGCAATAAAGAGTTAACATGAGAATGACAGACAACTACCAAATACATGAAATTCATTTCTTATGTAGCTATGGCTAAATGAGTCTTTAACCCATGAATACAAGACATGTTTATTAACAAATGTATTTAAATTACTTTCTAAATACAATTTAAAGGGCCAAGCTGGATGGCCTTCTGTGATGGTTTCCAGATTGCAGACCCCTCAAAGCCAGTGTATTACCACAAAGGGGTTTGCAGACAATAACCAAGTAAATCAAACCTAGTCTAACAGGCTTAAAGTCACCCCAATGGGATTCATGTGCCCATGGGAAAAATACTGGGGATCCACAAATATACAAAATTTGAAAATTGCTGTCTACTCCATTTTACATGGGCAAAGATTTTGTTCAACTTTCAAGATAATTAGGAAATTCAAATTAATACCCAGAATTTCAGACAGAGGAGACCTTTTACTGAGATTTATCTCCCTTGAACCAATTATGCTGGAGTAGTACCACCACTATGGAAAACTGACCACCAGCTATCACTTTTCAGCTACTGGATCCACAGGCAGGGCCAGTAGCTAAAAAGTGATATAATACAATACACTGGAAAACAAGGCAGAACAGGAAACACAAAACAACAAAGCCAGAAACAAAACAAAACAACAACAAAAACCTCAAGCACAAGTGATATCACAAAATGGAAGACAGCTCAGGAAGACAAGCCAGTTGAAGTTTGTGGACATGATATGAAGGGCTAAATTTGTAATGTAAACTATCTATTTCTGCTCTTTAAGCACGAAGTTCCTTTTATTACATGCTCCCTTAGTAGCAACGTAGGTTTTCTCCAACATTTCAATACTCCTACCTTCGGGGGGAGGGGGGTGACTGTTACATTTGGAGTGGTTTATACTCTGTATTTTTTTCATTCCCAATATGTTAAGTAGTGTCATTTGTTTAAAGAAATTGCTCAGCTTTTCCCTAGCACTATTTAGCTTCCAAGTAAAACAGTTTGCCTGCAAAGAATGAAAAAGGCATGTAGCTTTTAAAAAGCTACTGTTTTCACCATGATTTATAATCCAGATCGCTCCTTTGTTCCCCCCCCACACTTTCTTTGTCCAGTTAATTACAAAAGTAACTGGATGTTGGCACTAAATAATAATGGCTAATCATATTCATCCTGGGCAATTCAAATTACTCTCTAGTAACCAGAAAACTTACAGTGCAATTATACGATTAACTGCTAGTTATAATCAGAATAATGGCCATTTGCTCCAAGCTGAATAAACCTCAGCTGCATTGCTTCATACATGTCCTGTCTAATTGTGATTGTAACAAGATCCAGGCCAGTAAAATCTTGAGGAGAAAGCATACGTGCTTTTTCCCTGCATCTGTCACTTACACAAAACCCCACATTCCATCTGTCCTGAACAGAAAAAAAACAGCAGAGTGCTGCTTATTATGCAACCTAAGGAAGTGAGTGTACCTTGACAAAGCACCAAAACAAAAAAAAAAAAATAAAAAAATTATATATTAAATTCTTCAGCTTGGCTGAATTTGCTTTACTTAGATGGAACAAAGATGGCAGAAATTTCCAGAAGGCCTTTCTCAGCCTTGCCACTGCAATTGTCAATCTTTAACCTGCCTGCTGCGGCAATTGGCTCCGGCGCTGGCGGAGCAGCGCCATTGGGCTGAGCCGAGGCACAACGCTGCTGTCTCTACCTTGCCTCAGACATCTTGCTGCAATGCAGACATTTGTTTTTTGTGAACTATAAAAGAATTATACTCGAGTGATTGAAAATAGTGAACTTTAACAGACTCACGATGCTCCGTTTCATTACATGCACGAGGGCAGCTCACACAAACGCGCTTCACTGTCAGCAGCGTGTCTGGAGGTGCAGATTTGAAACAGATCCTGGTTTAACAAAACCTGTGGGAGCCATTTTAATACAAGCTTTCTGATTGCAGATCACTTACCCCTGCTTCCTCATATTAAACAAATATTATGTTGTTCACTCTTAAAGGCTGAAAGTAAACTACTAACGTGGATAAACTGCTACTAGGAAAATTGTGCCCACTGCTAACATGTATAAACTACTACTAGGAAAATTGTGTCCAAATTTCTGGTTTTTAGCAAGTGAACAACAAAAACCAGAGTGACTTCTTAGCTGTGTCAGCACTTTCGTGTATGCTGAAAAATGCATTAAAATTGCATACAGAAATACTATCACATGAAATCCAGTGGTACCCCAGCAGTGTTTCAGGTTTCAAATTGAACTAGACATTCTTATAATCTAATCCTAGGGGATTGGGATGGGGGGGGTGTGGGGGGGTGAACAGAGAGGGGGGAAGGAAAGCTTTTAACCAAAGTGAGACATTCAACATAAGATACACTGGTAAACAAATAACCAGAGGTAAATTGCTACTTTAAAGAACATTACCAAATACATGGCAAGGGGCTGTGAAACTTTGCATGCACTGTGCCTCAGCACAGTCATTTGCAAAGCCAGACTAGCTTTCAGTTCTTTCCTAAAATAATGAATGTGTATGGACTGTTAAAACAAGTGCAAAAATTACATGAAAAGCACAAAAGAGCATCCTTCCTCTGCTTTTGTAACAGCCCTGGTGATCACTGAGAAACAGCTTGTTCAAAAAGCATGCAGGCGCTACAATTAAAATCTTTATAAAGAGCACAAAATGTTTCTAAATTAGTTATAAACGAAGCAAGTTTGTCAGAGGTTACACTTTGTATAGTATCAGAAACATATGCTCATTAAGTGTTATTTACTTTACTTCATAAGGTCACTTCATTGCTGAGCACTAGCACTTTCATCACACCCAAAAAGCCCAAGGAACAGTGAAAACGCACTTCACCCAGCAAACATGGTAATTAATGATCTATGAACAAATAGCAAGTAGAATATTTTTCACTGGCCTAAGGTAAACAGGAAGTAAAAGCTTCAGAATTTAGAGACAAATTATCAGAAAAACAGTGCATTCAAATAGAGCAGTTTACATGTACAAGCCCCTTAAAATGGACGCTAAGTAAATCTGATCTTTTAAGTGACTAAGCACCAACATCACTTCACCTACTGCACTAACTGACCCAGTAAAAATAAAATCTTTGGAAAACTATTAAAAATGTTCAGAGAGTAGCATGCTGCTTACTTACCAACTGTTCAAGCACCCATCTCATTTTTCCAGTTAAGAAGATACAACAGGCTGGCAGATTTGGGAATTGATCAAAAAGGAATTTCTTGAAATAATTACGTAGCATTAAACCAAAAGTTAAAAAAAAAAATAAAAAGGGAAAAAAAAACCAAGAACGAACAACATGTACTACTGTCATGAACCACACATGATTTTATATCTTCTGGACTCCACAACACAGAACTGTAGCTGATACAATGTAAAACAAAAAGGCACAGATAAAAGTTACATTAGTTTATTTGAACTATGCAAAACAAGAAAGCTAACAGTTCAGAAACATTTTCCATAAAGCATCAGATTTGTAAACAGATGCACTGCTGCGTTTTACTGAGCAGCACTCCATTCCCAAAATCTGCAGCATAAAAACTCCCTTTTAAAGGAACAAAATATTAACCATACATTGTCCCTCAGAAAGAGAAAAGCGTTGTATTAATTACTCCTGCAAGAAAAAAGGTTCAATAATCATTTCAAGTTAAGATAAGCTGCATAAAAAACATGATGCAACAGCACACCACCACCTAGGCCCAATATCTACAATCTGCCATTAGCACTTTTTGCTGATGCCTAGGTTTTTAAAAATCCCATATTTTCTCAGAGATAACTTATCTTAGCTGTTCCATTCACTGTTTAGAAAGGTAAACTTGCCTGTTCCTCTGTCTGCCATTATCCCTGCTTGACTCCCTGTAGGGCAGTTAAATGCATCTGCTCCCTAGCTTCCATTTTCTCTCCAGCAGGCATGTGACACAACAGACAATAGTGCTGGCAAACTGCTCAGAGACAGAAACCTCCTTTGGAATACCAGGATCTTGATAAACTCTAAAAACACCATCCTCCTGTCAAGAAGTAGGCATGCCAAGGCTTTGCCAGACTGTAAAATAAAGCTGTGGCTAATGGCTACTAACCATGTGACCCAAGAAAGCAAATTTAAACAGTTCCAACTTAATATAAGTGCTGTGGTGTGAGTTTTGCACGAGAAATCACAGAGAATCACACTCTCAACCCACAACTCATAGGTCTTAGAGAAAAAGCAAGGTAAAAAGCAAGGCTTACCTCTGTGGATGCATTGTTAACACAGTGTTATGTCAATACTTATAAAACATGGAGGACAGGCTCTCAGTACTCGGGCAGGGAGGGCTTGGCACTTGGGCTTGATGATCTGTCTTCCCCATGAAAGCCGCCCCCGGATTGGCTGCCCCGGCAAATCCGCATGTACGGCGCCATGGGATTGGCTGAGACACTTCCTGAGCGATTATCTTTGTGCGGCTCGGGGAGCAGGAGCCATCCCGGGCTCGGAGCAGGCCGGCGCGCTAGGCCCCGCTCCGCTCGCCGCCGCCCTGCCGCCCCGGCCCGCTCTGCCCCGGGCCCGGGCCCGCACCGCCCGCCTCGGGGAAGCGCCCGCACACCGCCTGCCCGAGCAAACGGGCCCCAGCCTGCCGCTCGTTGAAGGCATCTGTGTGCTCCAAACGCGAAGGAGGCAGAGTTCGCCCGGGTCGCGAGGGCTGTTCTTTTGTTTGCACGGAAAGCGAAATTCGTTGTGCTGCTGCTCTGCTGGCCCAGAGAGCCAGGCCGCAGGCAGAGAGCAAAACTTACCGAAAGGCCACGTGCACAGGAGGGACTGAAATTAATACCTCAGAATTCAGAGAAGGGCTCTCCTGCCCCAGAATTTAAATACATGAGCATGCAGCAGAGCAACAATGTACCTACAGCGTGATTTCTTTAGATAGCACGACATAGCTGAGTCTTAACAGCAAAAAGGAGCCTTAAACAGGAACACTCGTGTCTCCTTTAACCAAAAAAAAAAAAAAAAGAAAAAAAAAAGAAAAAGTATTCCAGAATGGAAATCGCTTTATCACAGAGCCTTGCTGCCACTTGGTGCAGGCCCTCCCTGTGTTTAAAATGCTGCAGAGCAAAACTAAAAATATCCAGGTCACCCCAGCCCCTGAGATCTGCAATCCCCCCCCGGCCCCCACCTTTCGGCCTGCTCGGGCTGTTACACAAAAACTGACTTCCTCAGGAGCGGCTGTAGCTGCAGCTTCCTGTCCGTTAACCCTCTAGCACTTGGTGCTTTTTAAAATGCAGCACAGGCCCTGAGAGCACACATCTCTCTCTCTCTCTATGTGGCGAGTTATCAGTCTGCCCCCACAAAAGCATTCACGTAGCTTTTCAGATGTTTTCGCTTTACCTTTTTGTCTCCTGCTAAAATGCTGCAAATGAAACAAAATGAGAAAACGGTGTGTAAGCGACCGGTTTGATCTTGGGCCAATTCCCAAGCTTTTGATTAAAAAATGTGATTCCGTTCTTTTCCCTAATGCAGTGAAAGTGGGAGGATTTATCGTTCTGCCAAGAAGGAAGTCTTAACTCCAGATGAAGATCTTAAAGGTTAAATTTTTAGAAAGCCTCTAGCAAGCCTTTATAATATTGTTCAAAATTTTGCATCTGTGTTACATAGCTCTGTATTATCATTCTGTAGCCATGAAGATTGTAATGGAAATTGCAGATGATTCTGAAGCATATTGAATATCAAATAATTATTTATTAAACAAAAGCAAAAAGAAAACAACAAGGGAAGATGTAGAGGGAGACATTGACATTGAAACAATAATTATTAAATAATGAGCTAGAATAACCAAAGAAAAATAAACATCCTCCCAGTACAACATGCAGGATCTCAGATGGTACAAAAACAACTGTAAGAAGCCCTCTTCCATAAATCTACGGCAGTTGCAAACAGAATATGCACGTCACGTTTAGTCGAGAGCTAATAATCCCAGAAACAATCACCACAAAAAAACCTAGTGCCCTCCCTTACCTCCATACAGCACCTCTCACGATATAACTACTTTACCACACAAACCTCTCTGCCTGAGAGCCGTGACTCACAACTGTGCCACTCAGTAAAATTAGTCATCCTGCTCTGCATTGTCCCATACTGCATTCAGATTATTCCTTGAGATAGCATTGTCACAGGGAACTGCCACAGCAGCCCATCTCTGTGCTTACACTTCTGTGTCTCTGCATTTCAGGCTGCAACAGAGGATTAACAGCCCAGAGTATAAATTATCATCTCATAAGGAATTCTGGAGTCCCTGCTGGAAACATTTTCTCTTTTTAGATTTGGTAATGTTTTTCAGGGCAGGGAGCAGGAAGGCTCATGGATACACTGACCGTTTGTTCTGTTTTAGGAATGTAGCAGAAACTGGAGAGAGTGCTGCTATAAAGGGAATCATACAGCCCACTACAGCAGCGGGAACACAGTGGAAATTCATCACATTCAGTGAATACTTGCATCAGTTTCAACAGTTCAAACCATTCAAGATAGATTTCTTTTTAATTGAACACCTAAAGGCCTATGTTGCTCAGAGATATCACCCCCCCCAACACAGAAACATCCAAATTTTGATTCCTCTAAGCAGGAAATATGAGGATTGCCAGTCATTAACATTTATGCTCATTGTGTGACTGCTCTACTCTAATATTACTGTCTTAAAAAAGGAAAAAAAAAATCCTAATCCCTATGAAGAACAGCATGAGAACAAAACTAAATACACAGAATTTGTCAATGCTTTGTGCTAAGCCAGACCCGACTCCGGGAATGTTGTAATGCTGATGGTGCCTGGGAACGCTGCCAAGCTGACACACTTGGGCCTATCAGACAGAAGAGCATGCAGTGGAGAGAGGCAACAGCAGCCTTTGGAAAGGCCTAGGGCCCCTCTCCTCTCGATTCAAGGAAGTAGTGGCCCAAATGCAAAAGAAAAAATTTATAAACCTGCAGTCATTAGCAGGAACAAAACCGTAGAAAACACATCAGACACATATAGCATGTGTATTCAGCCACTCAGCTACTCTGCTCAAAAAAGACAAAAGAATTCTGTCAGGAATCAAAGGGGAAGCTTGGAATATATTTCTCTTTATTTTCTTGTCTACAAGACAAGATATTTCTCTACATGCTTATTTTGCAGCAGGAGGTACAAGCCTGGTATAACACACAGGTACATCTGGAAAATACAGATTTTTGTCTTAAGTCACCATGATTGTATGTCCTGCTGCAGCTTGACCATTTCTTTTACATAGGAGGAGTGATTTTTTGTTTGTTTGTTTTGTTTTGTTTTTTGGGGGGTTTTTTGTGTGTGGGGAGGGAAGGAAAGGTAAAAAAAAGAGAAGAGCATGAGAGGGGATGCTAAAAGCTTTGTTAAAGCAGAAAACAGGGTGGAGCTCAGATTAGCTTGTATTTGTCCTTTTCAACTCTGGAGATACTGAGGGAAAACAGGGCTGTGAGGCAGGGGTTAAAAAAGGCTAAACAGAGAAACCAAAGGAAAGATGGAAAGCTAATTCAGTCAAAAGGAAATTAAAAGACAATAATGTTAAAAGTACAACCCATTATAGAGGTCTTTACAAAGAATTCTGCCCACTGTACAGCATCTCCAGAAAGCGCACCCACCAGGCATCACAGAGTTATAAGGGACTATACTACATAATATATATATAACATATATACCAGAGCTTCCAAATTAAACAAATACCAGTAAGAAAAATGTCTGCCTGTATGACAGAAACAGGGGCTGGTATTTACCCCTCCCTACAGTGGGTGAATCATCACTGACAGAGATGGAACATTAAGTGATGGACAACAGATGGAGCATTTTGAACAGATAGACAAAAGGGGAAGTGTCAAGTTTTTCATGTATAATAAATAGATAAAAAGAGGAAAGAAAATGCATTAAGAGTGTGTAGCTCAATCCAGGATTTCCAAGTCCTTGGCTGATAACCCTGATTTCTAGAGTAAGAACATAAAATATTGTCATTCACTGTCCTGGGAAAAAAAAAAAAATCTTCAACTTTTCCCCTGTTATCCTGAATCTGACAAAATATCAGTAACTGCTTGAAGACTAGTAGACCACTGTCTGGTACAGAATCCAACAATAAATGTCTATAAAAACAATTTTCAAAAGTAGATTGAATTCTAAAATTAGTGACCTGTCAAAGAAGGTTGGTAATTTCATAAATTATTAGAAACTACAGAAGAAGGTATCTATCCACAGCAGGCCCCTGGCTTGCCTGTGAGCTTAAAAGGCTTTGCATGCATTGGTTCTTCTGAAGAGCAGTTTTCAGTACACTGGGCTGACAGTACTTGTTCTGGATTAAAATGGTCACTCACTGTCTGCAGATTAAAACCTGGTTCAGTTTTTAACACACACTGAATATCTGGTGCATTATGAAAGTGTCTCTTGATGGTTATTTTTAGTGTGCTTCATGTAAATTTCTTTCCAAAGGAAATCTCCATTCATGTTCAATCATCTGCCAAAATACCTGGGGGGTAAAAAAAAGCATCTTTGAGCCCTTTAACAGCTGTAGCTTTTTAAAAGAAGTGCTACAGCCTATGTTATCTTAAGGCATAAGCCCATTTCATTGCTTTCACCTCCACTTTGAACCAGTTTTTCCACAATTAAACAGCTGGGCTGTTGGATATTCTGTATAAAATGGAATTTTCATTATTATGTATTTAAATTTTATGTTCTATGTTAAAGGCCTAACAGATACAATTGCTTTCATATTTTATATGCAGACAAATACTTCTCTAGTTACCCAGGAGGCAGCTGTGAGACACATGCAGCCATGGTGCACTCTGGCCTGAAGCACACCCACCGTGCAGGTGAACAAGTGGATTTATCAGCCCTGCTCTGTGATGATTCCAACCCTGCACAGGCAAGCTCTGTGGCCATGGAAATGTAAATACCCTGCATGAGGCCTAAGTACAGAATCTTGAAAGAGGTTTGTACTTCACCAAGTGATTCTAATGTGTGTGACACATCTTGTATGTAGCACTTATTCTGGCATAGGGCACTCCTAAAGGAAATAAAAGGAAGTCTGCTCTTCGGGAGGGATTATTCTGGACTATGTAATGCTAAACTCCAATCCTGTTACCATGATTTCTTTCTCGATTTTTTCACATTCAGGAAGCAGTTGGTTTGCAATAATCAGATGACATGACTTCCTTCATGTTTTGGTTTGTTATTACTGTTGTTTTAGTTTGTGTTTTTTTAATTAAATCTGATCATGTCCCAGAAACTAAAGCTCATACCAAAGATGTCAAGTGACAGAATTACAAAGATAAAGTTGTTACATTAATTTTTCCTGCACAACCCACTGCACATTCAGACAATATCACTTTCACTTTTAATCTCCTTCATGTTCCTCCACACACTTAATTCAGCTTGGCTTCAGCTTCAAGGCTCTGCATATTCACACCTTTCTCCTCTCTATGTGCTATTCCAATTGCTATTTCATCTCAGTTTTGTGGTTTACCTCTCACCAGCAAAAAGTCCTTTCTTTTTCCACCACAGGTTTCTTTTCTTTTTCAGTCAGACTTACTGCATCTCACCCTTCCTTCCAGCCACTGCATTCAGCTGCACTTTTAGCAGAACTGTCTGTGACACCAAGAACAGTGAACCAAAGATTTATTGTGTTAACTTCCACCAGGAAAGGCCCCATTTCACACCAGTTCACAACACTGCTGCAGTAACTGTTGTCATGGCAGGACTGGGAGCAGGCTTGAGCAGCTCCAGGAAATCAAAACCATCACTGCCACCATGAGAAGTTTTTGTGAAACTACGTGATCAAGCACTACATCTATCTTTTCATCACATTTGTGGTATTAACTAGGTTTTCTTCATGTCTTAGTGACACTGTAGATCTGACTTTGTCTCTTCAACCCATGAAAGGACAAGAATGAAAAAAGCCTTTGAAATAGAATCATGTCCCTGTAAAGAAGTAACACATTTTCCAGCTGTGGCTTTGCCTTCTGAAGCCAGGTGAAAGCCTTGCCTGTAATTAGTACACATCACTCCCATTAATTAGCGTGTACATAAACTGTTGAATTCACTCTATGACCTTTACAGATTGTTATTTTTCCTGCACTGCTGGACTAACAGCCAATGTTTACTGAGTTCCCCTTATCAGGTGACAAAAATGAGGACATTCCTGAGCTAGAGACACTGTAAAGTTGTTTTCAACAGTTGTTTCATTTTGCTTACTGTAAAGAAATGCACACCCACACAAAAGTAATTCTGAAAGACCAGAACAAATCATGCTCTATTTAATCTACTTGCCTTTAACAATCAAATCCAAGTGTGTGTTAATTATGTACAAAAAGCAAGTCTTTAGTATGTCACTGGTCTGCAAGTTTTGTTATTAAAGGTCACAATATCCTCATATGAATTAGAGTGGACACGTGTCACAATTGAGGAGAGTCAAAAGTGAACCTGTATGCAACATTTCAACCACATAAAGAGCACATTTACATTGGAGCTATTTACATGGGTATGCATTTGTTCAAAGCTTAGATCTTGATAGATAATGTAGAATACCACCAGCATTTCAAATAACACCCAAAAAATGTCCTTTTTTTCTGATGGCCCATAACCCAACAAAGGGACTCTGACAAACAAATGCTACACTGCCTTAAGAACAGAGCAGCATGTCCTAGGGCAGGGCTCTCAGCAGAAACTTCAAATGCAGCTGCCTGTATAATTTAACATATCAAAAACTTGTCCTCTGTAACTCAGTGTATGAAAATTAAAAATTCTCTTTAATATTGCTTCTATTTGCAAACATTTGTAAAGCAAATGCAATTTCTAAATAGCAATGTTTTGAAAAGTCATTCCTGCTTGTTCCAAACTTGTTCTTTTAAATGAAAAATGTTACCTACACCTGGTTTTATATTTTGTTCTTCATTTTAAAAGATGATGAAAGTTTATGTAATTGTCAAACATCTAAATATTCCTATTTTGTACAGTTTTTATAAACACTTGAAAACAATGTAAATTATTTAAAGGAAAAACAAGTCCTAGTGCAGAACAACCAGCTTTGCTCTATAACAAATTTTAGACCAACAAATTGTTCTGGTTTTGTTATCAATGGGAAATTTCTACAGTTTGAGTCCTGGACTTAATATCTCCATAGATTTGTGTATAGTGTATCTGATATTCTCCACTGACTTCTGTATACAATTTATTGAGCTGGAATCATGGTCTTGACTTCAACATTTCTATATGATACATACTTAAAAATAAACCTCTATACACACATAAAAAGGACATTTATACAGAACAGGGCAAACAACTAGCAAAGAATTAAAAAAAAATATCTATTTCTACTCACTTGAATACTTACCAATAAAATAGCCTTGCTGCATAGAATGACCAAAAGCTTCTTTTCCCTATTTTTTGTGTGGAAAGGAAATAGTAATAAGGCCACTCAACTGGCATTTTCCAAGCCACAGATGTGAAATTGTGTAGGAGGGTAGCATCCCCTAGTGCTCATTTGTGGGACATTACACGACACCCGGAAAGGCACTTTGCTAGTGAGCTCCCCATGGAACATCTGTCCTAGGATTTGGTGGGAAAGAGGAGCTTCCTAAGGCATGATATCCTCCTCCATCCACATCAAATACCTCCTGCAATAATTTCATTTTATGAATACAAGCAAATACAAACCATTTGGAATCATTGCTGATTCTCACTCCAGATATGTTTTGGCCATATAAGTCACAGTTTATTATTAAGTATTGTAGCAAATCTTAGGGTGGCAGAAAAGACACAGGCTAGAAGCAAATGGGTTCTTTTATGGTGCAGCAGCACACAGAAAATCCTGAATAAACTGGGCCTCTACCAGAATGCACAAGGCAGCCACACACACATAACTCCAATATACACTAATGAAAGCTGACCATATTCATGGTAACACCTCATAGAGAACAGGTGGGCATATGGGCCTTCAAAATACACCTCTAATTTAATCACAAAATGTTGATACCTTCAAAGTTTTTTCAATACCCAGCAACATTCAGAATGAGTTCTCTTGAACAAAGCACACAATTCCTTTGAGCTTTAATATGGCAGATTAAAATTCAGTTTCCTATTAAGTTCACTAAAAATAAGGAAGATATGTCTGAGCTTTTGGAACTACATTTCATTTACATTCAAG
Organism: Parus major; assembly: GCF_001522545.3. Classification (NCBI taxonomy): domain Eukaryota; kingdom Metazoa; phylum Chordata; class Aves; order Passeriformes; family Paridae; genus Parus; species Parus major. The sequence goes on from NC_031788.1 coordinate 6,375,723, forward strand.
TGAGCTGTTGTAATCAGAATAACATTTTCTGAACAGAATGTATTCCCTTATTAGAAAATTGAAAAAAAATACATTATTTTCAAGTGGTATGAGAATGGCAGTGTTAGAGTTTTAGAAGTTAATTTCAAATGGACATAAGAGCTTAAGTCAGAGTATCTGTGTTTCCTGCAGTAATCCAAAACTGAAAGAGCTAATTTACAATTCTTTTCTCAATTCCCTTCTAAACTTTGTGGTTTATCACATTTTGGGGGGTGATAAAGGTCAATGATGGATTAAATTCTTTTTAAGTGTTTCATCCCATTTCAGGAGACTTACTGCATCAACATCCAAGCACTATCAGTGTGATATGTGCTCACACAGCCACAAACACACTACCTCAGAAAATACCAAAGAAAGCATAATAAATACTACTCAATATTTACTTATGCAGAGTAACCATCAGATTCCTGAAAAAAAAAACAAAAAACAAAAAACAAGGGAGTCTTATGAACACAGATTTAAAAAACCCTCAAAAACACAAAAGAAAAAAACCAGGTTTGTTTACATTTTCAAATATTTCCAGTGCTCAGAAAGCAGGGGCATGGCTGGGGCTGAGGTAAAGGCTCTGCCCTGCTTATAGGGTGGGCTGGGGGCTGGGAGAGCTCCGTTTCCCCCCTCAGGTGTGCAGACAGGAGCTCTCACCCTCCTCACAGCACTGCCCCTCTCTCCAGGCAGCCAAAGGAGCACAACAGCAAAGGCCACCCGCAGCAAAGCCCCTGCCCTGCACACAGGGAGTTTGTGCAGCTCAAAGCCACCCAAGGCACCCAGAAAGTGCCCTGGGGATGCCACAAATGCCTTCACACAAAGGACCTCTCTTGCCCCCTGTGTAGCTCCAAGCCACTGCTCTTCTTTCCCATTCTTGCCTCAACATTCCACTCCTGAGCTGGAATCCACTGCTCCTCCTCCCTTGTCATCCCATGGCTTCTGCCAGTGAAGGGTGACACACGTTCCTCTCAGTGACCCTTATGTCCCCCCCACAGTGACACATAGGGCACCATCTCTACATGCACTTCCAGATGAAAATTTCACTGTTACAAACGTGCATGCACACAGGTGTTAAAGACATTTCTTACCCTAGGTTTCCTTTGGTAGTGTCAGGTATTAAATTTCAGGGGGGGAAATAATTTAATAGTTGAGAGGTACAACAATAGGAACAGCTCAGACTGATGCCTGTGGACACAGACCCTGAACAACGCAACCCCTGGAGTTTTGTTCCCTTACAGTCTATGTACCTCTCTCCAATGATGATTTTTGTCTCTGGGGCTCTTCAGAGTCTCTGGATGTTGGACTCTCTCCACCCTGGCTGGAGACACAGATCCTGAGGCCTTTGTTAGGCAAAGGGTGGACACCTGCTCCTGGCTCCAGGTGTTTCCAGGACACAGCATGCAGCTTGCACTGATATCTTGTACACCCACCTGCCTGCCCTGGGGAGATTTCTCAGCACAGACACGGTGGAAAGCTCTCCTTATACACACACACACAGTCTTAACAAAAAATGAGTTTATTAAGTATTGCAAAAAACATAACCTGCTGTTTACTATGAGAGCAGTAAATAAACATTAGGAAATAAGCCACAGACTATTTTAGTTCAATTTCTGTCTGTGCTAGCAGGCAAGGGCTACATTACTGAAAATATATTAGAAATAAATCACAAAAAGCTCCATTCAAATGAAGCAAAGCACTGTAAATATGAATTAATCAAGTGTGAGAGCAAACAAACACTGCCCCAAAGTTTCTATTTGTCTTCCTTGTGCAGAGCAATGCATAAGGGTGAGTTTCTTCTTCCATTCCTGATAATACTATATTAATTGCTTTTGCTCGGAAATCCATGAGGGAATTTACATTTAAAGCATTTGAAAAGAGTTATCAGTGACTGAGAGACAGGGACATCCGAGTCGAGATCAGAAGCCAATTTTATTGAGTATACAAGGCATTTATATAGGGTTTTACTTCTACAGCACTTATATAGGGTTCTATTTTTGGTAACAATTTCCCATTGGTTATACACTCTTCATGGTATCAGTTACCTGGAAATCATTACAAAGTTTCACAACGTATCTCCTGGTCACTTCTACCCCAGGGAGAAGCTATCTGTGTCTGACTCTCCCAGGGTTTCCGTTTGATTAAGTCTAAGATCCTAGGCTCCTCTATCAGTTCCATTGTGCTGTTTTATTGCCCATAAAGAGTCAAGAAGAGGGGAAGAAAACAAGCGAGTACAGCCTCATGCATCTCGCTGTATTGAAATGCTTTTGGTGGTAAGGGTGGCGAGTTATGGGGGTGAGGGAGTGGGCCAGGACCCCTGGTGGCCCAGCTCTTTCTGGGGCAGCATTTCGGGGATGCTGTGGCGCTCTCAGCCGAGGCTCGGACCTTGCAGACACCGGACACAGTGCAGCTGCAGCCAGGCGGGGACCGCTCCCTTCTCCCTGGCACAACGAGAGGGCACGGACTGGAGCTGCACCTAGGGAAGTTTAGGTTAGACGTTGGAAAAAAATTCTTCACTGAAAGAGTGATTGGGCAATGGAATCGTCTGTCCAGAGAGGTGGTGGAGTCACCGCCCCTGGACGTGTTTAAAAAAAGACTGGACGTGGCACTCAGTGCTGTGGTGTAGTTGATGAGGGGGTGTTAGGTCATAGGTTGGACTTGACGGTCTGAAAAGGTTTTTTCCAGCCTAGTTCATTCAGTGATTCCGAGATTCCGAGATTCTGTGGTTCTGTGTTTCTGTCATCCTGTGACTCCGTGCTTCCGTGTCTCCGTGGTTCTGTGGGCGCCTGCAGTACCGCGCTCGGGCCGACAGGCGGCAGCAGCGCAGCGCGGGGCCGGGGCTCCCGGGGGGGACCCCGAGAGGGGCTTTGGGGCCTGGGACAGCCCCGAGCCGGGATTTGGGGTCAGGGAGAGCCCCGAGATAGGGTTTGATACAGCCTCGAGACAGGGTTTGGGGTCTGGGACATATCCGAGCCGGGATTTGGGGTCTGGGACAGCCCCGAGCCGGGATTTGGGGCCTGGGACAGCCCCGAGCCGGGATTTGGGCAGCACGGAGATTTGGAGCAAGGCTGGATAAGCCTGGGTTTGAAGGTGTGAGTTACAGCTGAAAGCTCCGAGGGCCTTTGAGCTGGGTTTGTTCACGCTCTCCTGGCTGCTCGTGCCTTGGCAGGATGCTTGCAAAGGTCGGCAGATACCAGCCTGTAGTTCTTGGTGGCAATGCACGGTCATTCCCTGGAGAGAGCCTACAAGAAAGATGGAGAGAGACTATTTATAAGAACAGTGACAGAGCAAGGGAAGATGGTTTTAAAGTGAAAGAGAATAGGTTTAGATTTGGTACTAGGAATAAATTCTTTTCTGAGAGGATGGTGAGACACTCGTCCGGGTAGCTCAGTGAAGCTGTTACTCTTCAAGGCCAAGTTCCAGCTCCCTTTCCAGTAATTTTCCCTGCAATCCACTGATACTGACAGTTACCTTGCACTGCTGTGAAAATTTAAATTCTTCTAAATTGCTTTAAGTTGGAGTTGGGGATAAACAAAGTTTATTTAACAAAAAGTTTTAATCTTTCTTCTAGCTATCTGTCTTCCCATTTCCCCAGTTACAATTCCTGGGGTAGCACTAATTGAGCCTTACTGAAATTGATCTCTGAGCTTTATAATTTGGACAGTTCTCCCACTTCCTCTTCCATAGCCTTGGTCACTTGACAGCCATTTACCTGGGATAATAACTTGGTGCCTTGTAGCTTTTAGAGGATAATACCTCATCACACACAATGTATGTGCATCATACTTTGTGTTACAACATACAGACTTGGTAGTACATGTTAGTGAGATTTTCTCCTAATCACCAGAAGAAATTTGGTTTCTCTTGTTTGGAGATGGAGGCAGCTTTCCATCAGATCTATTTGATTTGATGACTTTAGTTTCATTATGTTTGTCCAGTGTCTTCAACTCCATCCATGACAATCTAAAAACCAAGCATGGCATCTTTCTAATTTAACAAATGCAGGTAAGTTTACAAATAGAATCAGCTGAAAGAAAGCCAAGATAGACAACAAGTAACAACAGTACCAGAGTGCAAGTGGGAGACAAAAATAATCAACTATTATCCTCAGTAGTTATCAGAGTTAAAGAGGTTGGACCAATTCCTTGTGTAGGAGATTCAGGTGATACAGGGTTCTGTTTAATATGTTCCCAGATATTTTGTCTTTTGTCTTTTAACATTTGCTCTCATTGGCTGCATCCCTGTAACAAACAGATAAGTTTTACATGTCATTTTAACTGAGATGCTGTTAAAGTTATGTGTTTGTTTTGTTTCGTTTTCTTTAGCATGGTGGTGAGGTTTTTTTGCTGTTTTGTTTTCTTTCTCTTAAAGGAAATAATCACTCACCATCATACACTAGAGGGTATCATTATTATCATAATAATAATAATACATCACTCACCATCATACACTAGAGGGTTAAACTTCTGGGAACATTAGATACAGCACCTGTCACTATTAAACAGGTAGGATCATCATCTTACACTCATCTGCAACATCTTACATAAAATATTTGTTTTATTCTGTCTCAGTGTTATTCTACTGTTGGATATTCTCTCTCAAACCCTCATATAAACATGCTTAACCCCCAGCACTCTCAGTCTTTGACTGCCTACAATGTGGATGACATTTAATGAGCTTCCAGGAACTGCAGGCCATTATTTAGCCACAACCACATCTGTAGCTGACACACCAGTGCAGTCCCTCTCAGACAAAGCTACCGGTACCTGAACTCAGCAGCTCCTCTTACAAAAGCCTGTACAGCACTTTTTTATCATTGGGTAACACTCAATGGAGCAATAGTATACAAATGAGCACTAAAGTATTTACAGTCATCCAGAGGTTTCATCTCACTGTCCTCCTTCCAAAGTGTTCATAGCACTGAGTTTCATGACTAAAGAGCTGCCAAGAAACCCCAAGTACAATTCATGCTTTAACAAGTGAGTGAGATAGTTTACACTGGTGGCTTTCCATTGGGAATGAGAGCTGCTCTGTCAGAATGACCAGCACAGAAGTCCCTCCAAGTGTAAAATCATTGTGAGAGGTACAGCCCTTAGCCAGGATCCTCTATAGCTTGTCACCTGTTTGAGACACTGTACTTCCCTTGTCAGGAAATAAAACTGAAGACAGGCTTTTCACAGAGCAGGAGACAAAAGGACAGGCAGCCAATCGATGACATTGCTTAATGACTCACAGACCTGGGTCCCTGAAGGGGGCAGTTCCAAAGTTAGCATGTGGTCATGCAGCAAACAGAGCCCAGGAAACCTGATGACTCCCAAACTGGCACCCTTTGTCCTCAGCTGCACCACAAGTAATCCTGGTTGGACTAGCCAGACATACACATCCTAGTCCTTGTTAAAATGCAGGTATGAAAAACAAGTAGGAAAGACTGACTGAATGAAACCTGCAGGAGAATAAGCATGACTGAAATCAGTTTTGTTTAAAATGAAATCACCTTCCCCTTCTATACAGTCTCACATTTAGCTTTGCTATGTTCATTTTACATCACTAGATGCTCACAGCTGATTGTTAAAAAATTTCAAGAAAATGTAAAAGTGTGTGCTTACAGAAGAATGTCAAAGGAGAGAGAACTATTTAGGGAAGTGTGGACATGGCAGGCTTGAAATGGCTTGTCTTTTTGAGGCAATACTTTTTTCCCCTTTTGCCCAAAGGAAGGGACTTGGCACACTTAAAATTTCTGCTGTTACACCAATATCTTCTTATTTCACAGTTCACAGAGAAGAAATAACTGTTAAAACAAGTTGGTTTCTCAAAACTGGCCCTGAGTGTGAAATTACAGGAAATGTCCTAAACATTTGTGTACAATGACACATGCACTGCTGTACTAATATGAGCAACCTGAACAGAGAGAGAGCCAGGAAAATGAGTATTTATATTTACCTGAATATGTGAGGCTTAGAAACACAATTTCAAATACAGAACAGAAACTACAAGGCTTAAAGCCCTCAAGATTTCAAGGCTTCTCAGAAAGTATTTTACATTGAACAGAAAGAAAAAAAAATCAATTGCAATAGTCAGTGTTGTTATTGTTATTACCAACAGCAGTTTAAAGTTGTGAGGTATCTGGTACCAGTGACCAGTTCTTTCTGTGTGTAGCCACACAGGGTCATGCCAATGGTTATACTGCTAAATACAAAGGATTAAACTACTGCAGTATCATTTATAAAGTTATTTGTTAAAAAAATTTCCAAAAGGAAATGAATTTTTATAGGACAAGAAGTCTGGCAGTATTGTAGTGGAATGGGACATGACACACTACTTACAGTGCCCGATCATGGCACTTTTCTTGCCAGTTTGTCCAGCTGTAAAAAATGAATTCTACTCACTACAGATACAAAGTTTTAGGGAAAAAAATGTTAATAAACTGTTCAAGGTAAGCTGATAGTGTTATGGATATTCTTACTATGAAATTATTATGTTTGCAAGGACATAAAATGGATAGTATTATAGCCATAGCATGTGACCTATCTATGCCCCTTCCCCTCTTTCACAGTTACAAGTGGCTTCAGACTTTCAGAAGTAAATCCTGTCTAAAATAGTAAGCTTCTGCTGTTGAACCTGCCTCATGGTTCTAAGAGAGCTGCCACCATTCTCTAACAATGGGAAGCACTTGCCCTCTTGTTTGACAAACAAGGCAATGAGACTCACTTAACTCTCTAAAATGAAAATTTAGGCTGATCTCTTGCCTCAGAAATAATCCTCAGGAAATGCCTTTGTTTGAGTGTCATGTTTCTGATCTCTCTCCAGATCTTTTTCACTCTTACTCCAGACTAATGGATTGAGTCTAGTGTGGGCCCTAAATGGATTATGCTCTATTTTAGCCATAGTCATGCATTCCACACTGACCAAATGCTTTCTTCCTGGAAGAGCTCAAAGCAAGCACAGGATGGGCTCATAGCTAAGTAAGAGGCCAGGACACTGGTGGCCAGAAATGTCTTCAGTCTGATTTGAAGCTGAGCAAAGTTGTGTGGCTGTGAGTAAAGATGAGCTACAGAGGCAATGCACCATGTTGGGCTCTTCAGAACAGGTTTGGGTAGTTCAGGTTAATTCTATGCCTGTGACTGGGGAGAAAACCTCCCCCAAATCATGACACAGTGTTTGTAGCCCAGTATACTCTGGGCAGGACCTGTTTCTTAGCACTCATATATTCCAAAGAATTCTCTGTCAGAGTCAGCATTAGGCATAATTATCCACTATGGAACTGCACAGTGACCTCCTAACTGTCCTGTTACAGCCCTGCCACATCTGTAAGCCCCTGATTGCCCCTGCTGCAAGAAAACAGAATAAGGAAAGGGCTGGAGATGCACAATAGAGCTGCAGGAAGTGCCCAGGAGAAAAGAGACCTGTCACTGGTGTGACAAAGCTGTGGATGGCAACCACTGCTTCTGGGAGAGTTATTCCCTATCCTACAGTAGTTGCACTCCTGGCAGGGTGTGCCTGCTTGGCAGCAGGAACAACTGTTGGGATTTTCCAACGCTCTGACGCAAAAAAACCCCAACGGCATCTGCTGACTCCCCAGCAGCCTCTGTCCTTGGCATTTTCCTGCTTTGCAGACTGTTAGAGTCTCAGCAGCCCACTGCCAAGGGAGCTGGAGAATTGTGGAATGTTTCCTAAAGCTTCCTAGTTATGCACAGCCACAGCATGTAGTGCTACCTGATTTCCTGCTGAAGGCAGAGAATGCCTAGCCTTGAGTCAAAGGCTTTGCTGGCAGAGATGCAAGCACTGGGTCCCAGGAGAAGTCTTGCTTTAAATTCTTAGCACAAATTCAGCGTTGCCAAAATTCCACAACTATTCTAGCAGTGCTGTAGCTGTGTCCAAGGTCACACAACAAACAAGATATGAAGGATGGAACAGTCACTTATTACACCAGCAGATGCAGCTGGAAAACATAGTAAAGCTATGGGCATGTTGTGATTTCTCACACTAGGTTTGCTAACTATTTTGGAGAGCATCTTGAATTTCAGTGAAATCACTGAAATACAGTATTTTTATATATATGCTGATTCTGTACTTTGTTACTCACTATCCCCCTCCCTTTTCTTCCTTGGTTTGGTCCTTGATTCTCTTAAAGCTTCCATTTCCTTTATGCAAGATCCTTTTTCTCTTTCATATCCTCCCCACCATCCCTAGGCTAGGCATTCCCCAATACCTCCTTCTGATGACATTTCCTCAGACTTCATTCTTCTCTTCCTCAGTTTTACTCTTCTTCCACTCTAATAAATACCAAAGCACTATTCTAGTTCAGTTGTTTCCATCTTTAAGTTGCCTTTAATTTCTTTCATTATTTTCATTGTCCTCTCTTGTAGGGAATATTTCTTCCATGAATAAGATACCAGAATGTCTGGCTTTCTTCTTCCCCATAGCCTAACTTTCTATCTTTAATTTCTCTATTTCTCTTTTATCTTAAATGTATCAACTTTTCATCTTCCTCCCCACTGCAGGCCGTGTTCCATTCCAATTCCTGATCTCCTTAATTCTGTTCTTTATTATTTCCCAATTGTTTGACTTCTCTCTAATAACAATATTTGCTTGCATCTCAAACAATTGTTTCCTTTGCCTTTCCAGCCATTGCAGCATTTTCCTTGTGGTTACCAGCTCTCTGAGCACCCTATTTACAAACCCCATGTCAGCTCATTTGATACACTCCAATCCTCTCCTTTAACATTATGGAATTCACACATCAGCTTCTTGTGCAACCTCTCTTCACACAATTTCCAATACACCCATTTTACCCATCCACACAGCTAAACATCTTGTCCAGGCTTGTTATATCTTCCTATGACATTCCAATTCCTTGGAATGATATAATTCCTTGGAATGACATAATTCCACAGGATGAGCAAACACTGTCTTGTGGGCTAAGCTGAGCAAATGCTGAACTAACGAACAAAAATGGCATTAATAGAAAATAGATCAGGAAGTACTAAAAATCATTGCCACCAATTTCTTATAGTGTATTTTCCCTACAGGATGATGGTTCAATTATTTTTCATTTATATCATGAAGGCATACAGAAGAAACTGAATGAGTTTCAGAAATGCACAACATATTCAAACTAGGGTATCAGCATGAAAAGAGACTGGAATGTCTGATATTATGTAATTTGGAGGAACATAATAAGACATGATATTATAGAGAAATACAAAGCACTGAACAATAAAGTGAAGCAAAGCCTTGGGTACCTTTTAATCCTGACGATGTAAAAACCAGTAGATCTTAAATGAAGAAAGGGAATGTTTAGAACATTATTTACACAACTCATAATTAGCATGTGAAACACATTGCTCTAAGGTATGAAAAACCAATGAACTCTAATGGATTCTAAAAAGGAGGTGGCTTTTCTCTGCACACACACACACAAAAGGTGTGTCTGTTTTCAGGTCAGTGCTGTAACTTCCCTCTTTTGGGAACAAGTGACCAAGTGACTGAAGGTGGGACAGACTTTTCCTTCACAAGATAATGGAGGGAGATTGCTGTGGGGCTTCCAGTGCTTGTGAACTGGCTTGCACTGGCAGATGCAATACTGGACAGACAGACAGACAGACAGAGGTTAGCACTGTGCTAACCTCCCTCTTTCTATGCAAAATATTTTATCACTCCTTTGACATGAGCAGTTCTTAGGACGAATGTGACACTCAGTCTGCAGGCTCATGTGTCACAGCAGCTGGGGAATTGGTGACCCTTAGGACACAATGTGAGGTGTATTCACTGTGGGCAAGCCACAGCAAGAGAGCAAAGCCAAGGCAAATGAGACTGAATCAGCACTGGATGCAGAATGCTTCACTCAGGTCTCAGCTCTCAGGTCTGCTCAGGTCTCTCTACCCCATGCAGTTCAGCATCAGGTGCTCACAGTAAACAACAGGGGAAAAGTGTCACTGTCACACCTTTGACATCAAAATAAATGCCCCAAGGGCAGCTCAACTACACAGTTATGCTATCCCTGACAAATCTGCATTGTGGTTATTCTTAATCTCCATGGAAATAAAAAAAAATTAACATTTTGATAACCTAACCAGAGGGTCTAACACTTTTCTTCTCTGCCAAGATTTTATGTTTCTGTTCAGTGTCTTCAGTCAAAGACTGAAGTTTTTAAGACCATGACTCCTCAGTTGACCTCCTCTTTCTATAACCACTTTTCATCTTTTTCAAAAATCATCATATCTCTGCAGTTCTCTCTGTTTTACACTGATCCAGCTTGATCCTTCTATTTGTTTTTTAAGCTCCCCATTCTCTGCAGTCTTGACATTATCCAGCTGAGATTAGCCCTGGGCTAGCATAATGCTTCAGCTGAACAACATTAACAACAGAAAAGAGCATATTTAAAATGTCAATGCTCCAAGGCAGCTTTTAATGGCACTTCAGCCACTATGCCCTTCCAGTTTGATGGTGATCCATTGAAGCAATGCAGCATTTGTTTTTTTTAACAACAAGTTGTGCAGTTAACTAATAGAAATCTTGTGTAATCAGTGTTTCCAAAGTGTACTTATGAAAATACCCTGTGGGATCTTGTTGCAAATCCAAGTCAGCATGTGGTGATAGATGGCACTTCTTTCTTCTCCTCTGATGGGCTCAGCTGGCTTCTTGGCATGTCTTAGCTGGCTGTTATTCATCTAGATGCTAAGAAGTTCATCTCTTTCAATGTTTTCCAGGAATTTGAATCAAACTAGTTGATGTCAACTGTAATTTCGCAGTTCCTTTTCATGCCTCTTGCCCCATTTTATACATAAATACTGTGCTTGCCCCTTTTTGATCTTATGAAATTTCCGCCTTTCAAGTTCTTCAAGGTAAGCACTAACATTCCTGAGATTGCTTCAGTCTCTTCTCATCATTGTAGATAAGCCAGATGAAGTAATAGTGAAGAGACAAAATACTTTGTTCAAGTCTGTGTAAGTGTAAGGAAACAGAAGTTCCCGTATGTAGAGGGCAGAAGAGAGAAAGAGACATCTGTGATCAATTTGCTGGCACTGATATGGAAGATAAAGGATGAGCCTGAAACAAAAAGAAATACTATGAGGCCATTCAGACAAATTCATTTTCTTTATACCTATAGAATTTCCTGTATGTGCCAATGAAGACATTTTAACATTTATTGTTCTCTCTCTGGAGTCAGAAACCAGATGAGTAACCACCATTGAAACAAAATCTGAAGTTATAATTTATACTTGCTCCAAAATGAGTCTTTTATTTGATGGTGATGAAGTTTCTCTCTGTGTAGGGACAGTTACTGCTTGAGATCCTCTCATCAAAGCTATTCAATGCTCAGTGGTTTGTCAGGTTACTACTAGCTTACACTACATGTACAGCATTCATGCCATTAGTGTAATTCACAGAGACTCTAAGGAGGGGCTGACACAAAAGCATTACTGTGGTGATCCCCAAAAAAGGACCAATGAGGCAAATGAAAAGTTCTGGGGTTTTCTTCAGGACTCATGAGTACACTCATAGGGAGGGGACCATATGAATTTGATTATGAATGTATACTTTTATTGCATGAATACTCAACTTTGGATCATACTGGGAAGAGATATTAATTTATACTGACTCAAAAAACATCCCTTGCCGAGTGATGCATCATTGCATGTGAAATTCTGGATTCCAGGTATGCAATTAAATGCTCTGCTTTTCTAAGCATCTCATCAACCTTCTGGATAAATGACCTGAATTGCACAAGTCCAGTGTCTTAAAACCCATGAGCTAATATAGGGTTACTAGGAAGTTTACATGACCACTGGTATGACTTACCTGCCTCACTCACCTAATGTGAATTATAATTGGTTTGAACATAAGGAGAGGCCTAAAGTTTTCCCTATAAATGCTGCAGCACAGCCAGAGCTTGAAGTCTTATCATATAGGTCTACTGTTGCTCACAGCAATACAAAGTCCAAGGCACAGAGGAGCAAAGGAGCATGGCTGGTAAGTTAAAAAGAAAAAAGAAAAAAAGTCTCTTTGTTCATATGGAATGGGAAAGTGAATAATGTACCATGTGTTAGCTTTCTCTGTGGGGTTGTTTTGTAAAGGGCTCTGAACTTGTTGAAGTGCAAAACATTTTGATAATTATGCATATGTTGTTTCAGTGTTTTTCTTTCCTGAATTTTACAAAAGACACGAACAAGCAAAAGAAGATAATCCATCCATTGCTATACTGAAATTAACTATTAAATATATTATAAAATTTCAAATATAGCAGAAGAAGTTATGGCAAACTGCAGACTTTATTTTAGCATGAAATTTAATGAATCAAGGAATAGGACATGTATGAATGGATCTTTTGTCAATGGAAATACTTATGCAAAGGATACACTACGGACTAAATTTCTTCCTGCAGATCCAGAGCCTGTAATGCCATTTTAACTACTTTTTAAAATTAGTGTGAAAGGCAAAGGCACTTTAAAATGCAAACAAAGCAAGCAGAAGTCCAGCAGTGAAGTCTTAGGAGGAAGGAAATTAAATCAATACCTTTTAGTAAGGTTGGCCATGTACTTGCTTGGGTCTGACTTGCTGGCACCTGTATAAAAATGTATGGAGTCACAGAATAGTGTGAGCTGGAAGGGGTATTTAAAGGCCATCTGCTCCAGCTCACCTGCCATGAGCAGCAACATCTGCAGCTAGATCAGGTTGCTCATCCACCCTGATCTTGCATTTTTCCAGGAATGGGGTATCTACCACCCCCCTGGGCAATCTGTGCCAGTGCCTCGCCACCCTCTGTGTTAAAAACTCCTTTCTTGTATCTAAGCTAAATTGAATCCTTCAGTTTAAAACCATTACCCCATGTCCTATTGCAACAGGACCTGCTAAGATTTTGTTCCAAACCTTCTTCTAGGTCCCCTTCAGAAATGCATAAAAGGAGTCCTGAGTTTACCAATTCTAGGCAGAGCACATGCTGTGCTGGCTTTATGTGACTTAGGCTTGAAAAGCTCAGGAAATTAATAAAAAACAAGCATGCACAGATCAGGGGGCTCAAGTGAAGAAATTACATGTTTTCCCCTCATGCAGTTTAAGAGAGGCACAGTTACCCCATTCTCACAGTTCTAGAAGTGATTGCACAAACTCTTAGAACACAAATGTTTGTCCTTATAGCTATTGTTTGAAATGATTCCTGTTATTGTTTTGACCTTTTGCCAGCATCTCTCACAGCATCTGCAGTTTGTCTGGCCAGCTGATGGTTAATTAATGACTATCTCAGTGCAGCTGCTGTGATATCATCTATATGTTTATTTGTTTATGAGCAGAACTGAGGCAAGGAGGGAATTGGGTCTGTGCAAACAGCACAGGGCAGTAGATTCCTTCATAAATCTCCTCTGAGCAGAGCTTAAATAAATGGCAAAACACAATAACAGGTGAAGCTGAAATATTGGGCTGAGTAGAGAAATCTTTTTCAACAAAAGAACTGTACAGTAAGGTGGACAGTTAAAACCTTCAGGTGCAGCAATGGGGGAAAAAACCCCACAAACCAATTGTTTCTGCACTGTAACACTTCCTTTTAAGCAATGATTTGCCAATAACTTAGAACATTTTGGCAGGGCTCTCTCTCAAAACTTCCTCTTGAAATTTCAGACAGCAGTCTATCCTTCTCAACGGCAATTTTCTTATTGCATGAAACTTGAGAAGCATTTAATGCAGTGTTTAACAAACAGGTATTTTCTGATCATGATCAGCACTTGCTTGTGAAATACCCAAGGTCCAAGAAATACCCAAGCCCAGGCTCAGCTGGAGATGTCAGAACTGCATGAAGATGCTCCTCATGGTACCAGGCACAATTTTTTTTATGTAAAAAACCTGTGAGGGTTTGTGTGCAGGGGTGTGTGTGTGTGTGCACTGAGCCTTTTCACTCCTCTTCCTCTCTCCCCACTCCTTCCATCCCCTGACACACATCCTGCAGACAGACACACCTTTTTTCCCAGAAAACCTTTATGCATTTGTGGGCCAGTCTCTAATGGACCTGCTTTAACAGAATCAGAGAGTGTTGCATAAAGGGAAAAACACCGAAAATGTTCCTCTAAGTTTGCCTGGTTTTTAAAGGGTTTTGATAGTCTGCAGCACCACTATTGCTACTAAGGATTTGACAACTTGTTTCATAGTCTCACATTGAAAATAATTATCTCAGCTTCTTCCTGTCACTTTTAAGCTTCAGTGTCATTACAATTAAGGTGTGAGTTACACCAGCAAGCATCTTGTTTGTGCATTAGCATTGGGAGCGCCTGCCCGCAGAATGGGACAGCACGCTGGGTTCTCAAAGAAAGGAGCAGAGCAGGGCAGTAATGGGAGCCTGCACAGGGGTATTCCTGGATGATGAGTGTGCAGCAGCAGCTGCAAGTTAAAACTTCCACATAATGTCTTTATTCCATTCCAATGGAAGAGATAGATGCATGAGTGGCAGAGGTAGGGAAATACATTTAAATATCATAGGCTGTACATAATAGATGCTGTGTGACTATTTGGGAGCTGTCAGGAGAGTCCAGCAGAGGTTCACCCCAGTCTGTGCACTGCCAGTTTGGCTTATTCCTGTGTGCAGGTCCTGTGGGAGCTTTTGAAGGTCACACATCAGTGCATGTCACTATTATGTCACTGTCAGCCTCCCTTCTGAACAAGCTGTCACATCTGGAATGAGCTGAGATTCCAAGAGGAGTCTGAGCCCAGCTAGCAGGGTACCCTTCTTACACAGACACTGTGGAAGGTGACTGTGCCAAGTTCTGCTGTCTTCAAAGGAAGGCTGTTGGCAAACTTCAGGAACAGCCAGGAACTTCAGGAAGGCTTCAGGCTGCAGCAGGCTGCAAGCTTCCATTCCAAATGCTCCTGCTATTAAAGCATGTGAGTGGAAGAGGGAGACAGAAAATGAGAACCGTGTCTTGGACAATATGTAAGGCTTGGAAGAGATCTTGGCCAAATAGTTTTTCATATGGACCTGACCATTGTCTGTCAGGTGTTTCTAGTCCTGAAAAGGCTGACTGATGTGAGTCAGTCCACAGCAGTGTCCCAGGGACCCAGGTGTCTCCCTAGTGTGGGTCCCAAATAAAGCATAGCTGCAGAAAACCACTAGAATTCCTGAATCTAGGATAGCAGGAGTGGGGTTGCTGATGGAACTTCTTGCTTAATTATCCAAAAACGGGATGTGATAAAAGATAGACTAGCCCAGACTCCTCAGGATACTGAATCACAGAATCAGAATCATTTAGGTTGAGAAAGACCTGTAAGATCATCAAGTCCACTGAGGCAGTCCCAGTGAGTCATGGCCGTGTGGTTGCAGCATGATGCTTTAGGGATATGTTAAAGAAGAGCTGAGCTCAGACAGAATACAGGAGCAGATAGATTATCATAGGTACTAATTTCCCATCCTGAACAAAAGCACAATTAATAATAGGCAACATTTCATAAAATTTAAGTATCACTGAGGATTCATATAGAGTTGGTGTGAAAGAAAACATTGGAAAGAAGGAGAGAAAGGAGTTTACTGAGGGGAATTTGTCAACATATGTCCTTCACTGTTCAGTGCTGAAACTCTAAGTCTTAGATATTCATTTTTTAACAGGGGGTAAGAGAAAAAATCTGGGTATTACTGGGAAAGGACATTATGAATTATATGACAGGACCAGCCTGCAAAAGATGATTCTGATATACCTTCTGGGTACATTAAACTATATACTAAGGTGGTTCATAGCTTCAGTTTTCTGAGGTCCAAAAGAGTCTTCTCTTGCTGTCCACAGAGTTTCAAGCACCTGCCTGTGCAGTCCCTACATTTACAGCCATTCAAGCTCTGCAAGCATTGCTTGCTGAGGAAGTTGCTTGGGTCAGACTGTGCTTGACTGACTGCGTGTTCTGACAAGTGTTAATATTTCTCATTAATTTAACCCTCATTCTCAACCTTTGCCCATAATCTTTAATCCAAAGGTCCAGTATGTATCATTCATCTGTTTTACAAACAAAGCACACCAGAGGCCCGCAAGGCAGCTCAGGCAGAGCTGGGAATAAACACCAGAAGCTGACACAACAGCCACAACTTGTTCTTCCTGACATACTGTCTGCCACCATAAATGGACTGTTCTTCTTTTTCTTTCAACATTGACTAATCTTCCTATCAAAGAAAAAGAGTTTGCTGTGTATCCAAGGATAGGCTGAAATCTTAAATTTATTCTGAAAATTGTTTTTGTGCCATTTAAAAGTATGGATAGGAGAGTATGTCTTAACAACAAAAAACTAGAATCAAATTCTAAGACATTTTAAATTTAAGAATTAGTCTTATTATTTTAAAATGACAGTTGGTCTTCTATGGTCCCTGTTAAGATTATTATAATTAATGAACAGAAAGTCAAAGTAGCAGTCTGAATTATAACCAGGTAAAAACTCTTTCTTCTAACAGCACCATTTATAAGAAACATGAATAAAACATGTCTGTATATGAAATGGGTTAAGCAAGTTGCAATTCTAGATTTTCCAAACATGATCCAAACCAGAAAATAGAACAATTTGGCTACTGAATACTGAGCCCAGACAACTAAAACAATGAATCTGGGAATGTGTACAGTCCAGCATGGTGGGAATCACTGAGAGGCACCTGTAGATGTGCATTGAGTTCATCAAATTTGACAGGTAGTTTGATAAAAGTATCAGAATTAGTCTTATCTCTTTCTTAACACAAAGTGGAGCCATCTGCAAAGCATAAGCAAAATTCGGTCTCCTTGAACTTAAGTGGAAGTTTCTGGGCATAAATTTTCTTTGCCAGTAGCACAGTCAGAGATGTCTTATGAAAAAATAGTAGAGCATCAGCTGAAAGCAGCGATAGATATTCTGTCACAAGTCATACTTACCTGTTGTCACTGTAGTGTGTAATGCAAATATGACAAGGAGTGCTTGTCTGTTGAACAGGGTTAAACAGCAACTATGTGATAAATGAAAAATTGGATCTTTAAATTCGGCCCTGATTGGACCTGGGGCAGAGACAATAACTTGGTCATTGTTTTTCAATTATTACAATGCAGGGTGAGATAAAAAACCAACTCCAAAACAACAGATTTAGGGAATCAATTTAAAGAAAACATCTCTGTAAATATGAAGTACTAAAAATAGTGTTTTGCAAGGAGGAGTTATTCCTAGAATTTTAGCACTACAACTGAAAGAAAAGCAGCTAAATGCTGAAGCTCTTCTAACTTTTAAATACATTAAGAAACTCTTAACAAGTGGCCAGACTGTTAGGAATAAATATTGTCCAAGCTTCAGATGTTAAGTTGCAAGGAAAGAAGATGAGGACATGAGGACTGAGAGAGGAAATGGATGAAAGTGAATCCTCAAGGCCACTGGTCAGATCAAGGCTGGGGGCAAAGACAGCTCCTCAAGCTCCACCCCCAGAGGAAATATCTTGCAAACAGACTTTAAAGAAGTGAAAGGCACCAGACATTCCTTGAGGCAGCAGAAGTACAGGAGGCCATTCACAGGGAGCTTCAGAGGCTGCATACAGAGGACACATTGATCAGATATGGGCCAAGGTGAGAAAGGGGAAAGCCCACCCTGTGATGCTCTTTGTTGCTTTCTTGCATCCATACTTCAAGTTCAGCTCTGTAATGGACACTGAGAGGTCACTACTTCTCTAAGGAGTTTTGACCCAAGAAAAAAAAGAGAAAATTCTTCCGTTGAAAGTCAGGAGAAGGATTTTCATAGGAGCTGCATTTTTTCACTTGTGTGCATGGGAAAAGCAAGCTTATCAGAACGAGATTTGGCAGTACAGGCATATTAACTGGTATAAAAATGTATTTTGCAAGTAGGAAGCGAAAGTCTGCAGCAATTTGGAGTTGTCAGAAAAGTGCAAATGACAGACTGGCAGATCTGACATAAGAGAAAGAAGCAAAGCAGAACTCTGGGATTGTATCACTGCAAAGGCTGAGGAAGACTACAATGAGAAGAGAATGCTGAAGCCTGAAGTTAAGGCAGAGAGGATACAAAAATTGGGGGGCTGGGGGGGTTTTGGTGGTTTCTTTGTTGCTGTGGTGTGGTGGGTTTTTTGCTCACATGCTAATATTTATAGATATGCAATCAGACCAGTTTAATAATGATTATAAAGGGACTTAGGTTGCTTTTACAACTCTTACTGTTCTAAAGGCAAACCTCCCTGAGTCCTCAGCTTGTTCTACAATAGATATGCTTCACTGCTAAGTTTCTGAAGATTATTTTTTAATAGTAGGTAATGTTCCTGAAAAAGTGATTTGTGCTTCTCACCTCAATACTGTAAAAAAAAAAAACCATTCCTCTGGAATTTGTTAGACTGTGACTGCATAGCTTAAACTACCAACATAGCTATTTCAAGGCTTGTCTGAACTTGATAAATTTAAGATCATACTGAAAAAATCTTTACATTAAAAAATCTGGTTGAACATAAGATGATGGTATTTTTACTCAATAATGGCACAGGGTAACAATTTTCCACTCCTAAGCACCACACTCTTACTCTTTCCTATTCTCCCTCTGTGCAGGGGAAGGAAAAAAATCTTTTTCTTCTGTTATTCTGCACTTCATTTAAACCATCAAACCATCTCCTATTAGAAATCCCTCCATAGGCTCCAGTGATGTCAGATCCAAGCCAATCTTGGATGTTTATTCTCTGGCCACTGACTGAAGCCCTATTTCTCATGCAAGAGCATTCTACAGCATATTTTAGGAGTGTTCTCTCTCCAATTCTCCTATCTCTCCCACTGCCAAATGACAGTCCAGTGTCCATCAACATGTTCCTGTTAGGTGCTTCCAACAGTGGCAGCTGTGTGACACATCATGGGGCTAGAGACCACATCATGCCTAAAAATACACAAGTGCTTCTCAGCTCAGTCAGGTTTCTTTATTTCTCATTCAGAGGCAGCAAGGCTGTGCCTCTGTTAGGCTGACACCATCTCAGAATGGTACAATTAATAGAGTTCAGCTAGATTTTTTTCCAAGTAACTCACAAATATTCAATTCTCTCAGGATTCTCTCCTCTTAGATGCTTTTCTGATTTTTCTTTAGTACAGGATATACTACTGCTTCTATATTTAATTATGCAGATAACCTCTAACAGCCTGTGCAAGATGGAGTCTCTTGAAGAAAAAAAATGTTCATACATAAATTATTTCTAATTTTCATGGAAGCCTCACATGGGTACCAGTTACCTGTAGAAAGGAATAAGCAATTCTTCAGAGTGTGTTTGTGCTCCTTCCTCTTTGGATGTACCCTCAAGCATTTTTGCTCTTCTCATTTTTTCTAGCTGCAACGCAGCCAAGTACCAACTGGCATCTGAAAGAAAATGCAAGAGAACACCACACAAGTAAATTCTCTAGTGAAGAACTGATTGTGAGGAGAGGACAGGCCTTCACTATCACCTTCAATGGAACAGAACGGCCTGAGCAAAACTTAATATTCATTGCAGAAACAGGTATGGCCCCCAGCTTCTTTCACTGAGAATAGTTCTGCCTCAGGACATTCTTCTGGCCCAAGATGCACTGCAGAGCAGCAAGAGAACACCTCAGAGCCAACATGTTCATTCACACAGCAATGAAACTGTGTGAGATGTTTGTTGTATTACTCCCACCTCAGCCAGCAGCCACAGCTTCCCTCAGCTGCCAATACATGGCACAAATTCACCTGAGGGGAGGGTTGGGAGGGTTACATCCCTGCTGAGTTTGTTGATGTTTCAGCTCTGTTTCAGCATCTCTGAATCTCTGTTTCAGCAAGCCTGGGAAAAAAAATGTTATTTGTTTTTCTTGAAAGGTCCAAAACCCTCAAAAGCGACCAAGACCCTGGCCACGTTTGATATCTCCAGCACAGTGAGCAAGGAGGGCTGGAGTGCAGTTCTACAGTCCAGCAGCTCCAGCTCTGTGAGCATCTCCATTTCCAGCCCACCTAATGCTGTCATTGGACGCTACAGGCTGGGTGTTCAAAGTGGCAGCTCCTCTCCAGCAAGTCTTGGCACTTTTGTTTTGCTTTTTAACCCTTGGTCTTCAGGTATGAATATGTCAGATTTCCTCTAAAGACTTAAGTTGCTTTTAGCTTCATTAGTAATTGCATTCTCCATTTGAGCTATACTTCAATATAGCAGCTGAAAATTGACAACATAATGTATCAGTGACCAGAAAAAGATGTCTAACAGTTTCTTAGGATCTTCTGGTACATAAAATCAGCTCTGTAGCATGCACATGCTGGAGAGCTCACTGCTCTAAAAGATAAGCTTCTGCTTTTGACAGAGCTTCCCTACTTCTGCACAAGTTTAGAAGTGTGTGTCTGGTCTCTGTAGAACCAAGAAAAGAGTCATATTTACCATTTTCTCACAGATTTGGCAGTGTCATACCTCCATCTTCATTAAGACACCTCCCACCTCTTTCTGTAATTGTAGAAGATCCTGAGTTTCATGATCTGTTTATAGCAGCAAGAACAGCAAAGGGTGGATATCTGCAAGCACCCTTATAGATGGAGAGCAAGGCTCCTGAGGTTTTGTTTTATTTTGCCTGCTGTATTTGTACATCTCTCTGTTTTGGTTTTTCAGGTGATGATGTGTTCATGCCTAACAAGGCTGAGTGTGAGGAATATGTGCTAGAAGAGTTTGGCATCATCTTTGCAGGCAATAAAAATCATATCAGCAGCTTTGGATGGAACTTTGGCCAGGTAAATGTAGCACTGAAACACCAGACATTGCTTCTGCATGAACTGGGTCATTTGTTTTTTCCAGTTCATTGCATACATCTCTGAAGAGCAGAGCTCTGGTGTTGCAATCAGCACTTGGCCAAGCCCTGTTTCACTGATCAATACGAGGATTTGTAATTTACTAGTCCCTGTTCTGCCTTGGAAAGCAGCCAGCAGAAACATTAATATCTTTACTAAGACTATGTAGCCTTAACTTAGTAAAGTACTGTAGCAATGCTGAGAGGCCTCAAGTCCACAGATTCCAAGTTTTGAAAAGCTCTGTGAGTTCTGATTTTCAGAGTTTGTTGTGGCCGCATTTTTATACGGTTGATGCCTGGCTGAGCTTCGCAGCTCTTCAAACAGTGGTTTAAAAACCCCATCCAATACTAATACGGCTCTCTGCATCCTGATTTGTAGTAATCTGTGTTTTCAAAACACTGATTTATTTCTGTACCACAGTTTCAAGGAGATATCCTCAATATTTGCCTGTCCATAATGGATCGAAGCTTATACTACCGTCAGGATCCTGTCACAGATGTGTCTCACAGACACGACCCCAGGTACCTGGGCCGTGTTCTCAGTGCAATGGTAAGCAACATGTCCATAAAGTATCCTTTAAAAGTAGTCAGTGAAGGTAAATATGAAGACATTTCATAGAGAATTTTAGGCCTCTGTCTGTATGCACCAGACAATATGGGTGGTGAGGTATGGGCCTATGTGGTCATCTGATCTGGGCCTGCCAGATTTATCTCCTCTGGGATAGTTCTGACACTGATCACTTTGATATCCAGTAGTCAAACTAAACATGTAAGACAGGGGTGATTGAGGGACCAGTTCCTTGGAGGTGTTTAGTCCAGTCCCCCATTTGAAGTGGAATTACTGGGTACTAGATCAGCTCAGCCATGGATTTGCCAGGCTGCTTTGAAACTCTCCGAGGAAGGAGGTTTTGTGGTCTCTGTGGGTGACCAGTCCAGAGCTGCCCTACCCTCCTAATGAGGAATTTGTCTCTTATGTCAAATATGATTTTCCCAGGCTACAGCTTTCTGCTGTTGCCTCTTGGTATATAAAAGAGAAAGGTTAGTTAGAACACACATTCAGATGGATGTAAACTGGTTTTACATTCCCCCCACCCCCTTAACCAGACAGAACTAGGCCAGTGCTCTCAGCTTCTCCCTGTAGATTGTGTGTGCAGGACCCCTGAGCATCTTGCAGCCGTCCCTGCTGGGTCCTCTTCAGTCTCTCAACATCCCCTTGAGCTGAGAGACCCAAAACTAGAGACAGGACTCCTGGCACAGCCTTGCTAGGCATAATTAAAGGGGGTTAACAAGCTCTCTCAACCTCCTGGTCACACTTTCCCAAGTGTACTACACAGCCTACTGTGAACTTTCCCTTTTTGATGAGAGAGGACTGTTGGCATAAACAAACAAACAAACAAACATTAAATGTATTATATGTGTAAATGTATATAAAAATAAAAGTAAATATAAATGTATATAATGAATTAAATCAATAAATAAATATGTATATATATGTATATATATATATATATAAAAACATGGCAATTTCTATAACTCCCAGGGCCCTTTCAGACAGCTTGTAAACTCCTAATTTGCCTCATCATAAATTTAGTGAATATCTTCTCAGGTCAACGCCAATGATGACCAAGGGGTGGTGCTAGGAAACTGGAGTGGAAAGTATGAGGGTGGTAAAAATCCCAGCAGCTGGACAGGAAGTGGTGAAATCCTGCAAAGCTGGAAGAAATCAGGATTCAAACCTGTTAAATACGGACAATGTTGGGTTTTTGCAGCAGTATTGACTACAGGTATGTTTTATGTCATGCACATGACTGACATTGCACAGATTCTGTTAAAGGAAGCACTAAGAATATTTCCTATATAGAAGCCTTTGAAGACATTACTATGCCATATGAAGCCTGCATGTGAATATGAAATATTAATTTCTGACTGTGGTTTTCTCTTCACCCTTTAGTGCTGAGATGTCTGGGGATTCCCACTCGTACAATTACAAACTTCAGTTCTGCCCATGATGCAGATGGAAATCTGCGTGTGGACGAGTTTTATGATGCAGATGGAAATCATTTGGAGAGGGGAGCTGACAGCGTGTGGTAAGGCTCAATATTTAATAGCAGAGCTTATCAATGCCTATAGTTTCTCCAAATGCAGAGCATAGATTCTAATGATAAATGCTTTATCTTCTTAAAAATTGCCTTATAAACTACTACACATGCAGAAAGCATCAATAAAAAATACTACAAAATAATACTACAAAACTTGGTGTTTTCAATCTTTCTCAGTTAAACAAAGAACTGTGATGCTAATTGCAACAGCTAATTTAAGCCAGGGCAGGCAAAATTACAGTTATGATGCCACAGATGACTGAAAATTTGCAATACTGCACTGGATGTATCAAACAGTGGGGACTTCACCTAGTTTGAAACCATTCTTCAAAACCTATTCATGTTAAACTGTAACATTTCAATAGAACCAGCTTTCTTGCAGTGGCATCAGTTGCAGTGCAAGTAATTTAACTCCTGCCTCTATTAAGCATCACATGAAGTTCAAACAAGCTTGCATTCAGCAAAGAGCAGAAGCAGTTCCTCAGTTTTGGTCTTGTTTACTCCCATTCTTGTTCTGGACCCATTCTATCTACACAGGACATGTAGAACTTAAGAAACCTAAAGCTAAAACTAAGGATGGGCTCAAAGCTTTTGGAGAAGAATAGGCTCAAGGCATTTTGTATAACTTCACAAATTTGATTTCTGTCTTTGAACATTTGTATTTATTCCACAATGGAATTTTCAGCACCTTTCTAGTTAATGCAGTGAGGGTCAGGGTAGAAGTGGTGAGTCTCAGATAAGAAGTGTGCAAATAAAGGCATTTAATCCATGTAACTAAGATTGCTGATTAAAGGAGGTGGACAGGAATCCACAAATGCATACTAGTAGCTTACCTTGTTCTTTCTTGCACACAGGAATTTCCATGTCTGGAATGAAAGCTGGTTTACACGCAACGACTTGGGGCCCTCATACAGTGGATGGCAAATTCTGGATGCAACTCCCCAAGAAGAAAGTGGAGGTACACAAATTTTGTTTCAGGAATAATGTTGAAAATTTATAAAGTCAGTTAGTTTTAGAGAGAATGAAAAAAGTAAAATCATCGTTAAAGCAAATTGTTAACCTGCTCAGAAATAGTTGCAGAAGAAAGCATTTATTGGTTGCATTAGAAAAGTATCAGATGATCTGTGGATGCTAAGAAAAAAAAAAGGAATTCCAGGAACAGTTTTTACAGCAATTCCTATATTTCCAATGTAGGTATCAAATGCTATTGAAAATTAAGGGATAATATGAAATAAATCAAGTGTACTTTCAGAGTAAAAAAATGATACATTGATGATTTGCCATGTATGAGGGTTTATGTGGATGAAAGGGCTTGAATGGGGCAGCAGCACTGGGCAATTCAGGAGTCAGTGATAAATACCTGTCTAATAATGTGCTTACTGACAAAGATGATGCCTAAATTCCTTTTCCTTGATGCTGTAGGAATTTATCAGTGTGGTCCTGCCTCACGGCACGCCATCAAAGAAGGAGAAGTAGATCTGGACTACGATGGCCCATTTGTGTTTGCAGAAGTGAATGCAGACTGCATGTACTGGAATTATGACTCTGCAACTGGAAAGAAAAATCTGATTTTCTCCAAGTCCACAGAAATTGGTGCTTCCATCAGTACAAAGGCAGTTGGTAGAGATGATCGTGTAGATGTCACCAGTGATTATAAATATGAGGAAGGTAAAACCATTGGTTCTTCTGATCCCATAGCTGCTTCATTCCCAAAAGTATATAAATTTTCAGTTAGGAATCTCTTAGTGCATTTATAAAGTAGTAGCAGAATTTATACTTCATTTATTCAATTCCTACAGAAAAGGGGAGAAAAGGTACTGAGTAAAAAAAACAAACCTGTCTTGCCCTTTCTGATATGGGATTGCTTTGTGAGACCTAAATAAGTCCGAGTATCTCCAAATAAAGTGTTCACTGTTCCATCTGCATGCACTGTCTGCCTCTGCTTAGTGACAATTAGGCTACAGCCCAGTTATTTGTCTGCAGGACAAAAAGCCTGTTGCACAAACCTGAGCTAAATCAGCCCAGGAAAAGCAACTCTTTCAAAGGGTGCAAGAGCACAGCACCTCCTCATGGGGTCTGATTGTCCCCATGTTACATTTCTCTTTTTCCTTGGCTCATGAGCAGCCTCTGCTTTTCCTGTTAAACTGTCATTACCTCAATCCATTACCTCAATCCATGAGCTCTCTCCCCTCCTTTGGAAAAGGGCAGTGAGGGGCTGGGTGGATGGCTGGCTCCTGCCAGGCTCAACCCACCACACAGTGCCATCAGCCTGGCCCAACATTTGGGGCTTTCTCTGTGCTAGCAAATAAGAATTCATCTTTCTTAATGTTATAGACATAAAAAGGGATAGAAATGGGAAAAGAGAAACTTTAAACTTAAGATTTTATGTCAGAAAAAAGTATTATTAGAAGGACAGTGATGTTACTGACTGCAGACCCAAAAAATGAGGTATGGCTGTGGAAAACAGGGGGCCTGTTTATCTCTAAGCACAGACACTGCATCCTGCCTAGCTTGTCTCTAGCAGCCATGAAAAATAAGAGATGCATGTTAACTGTTGAGGATAATTTTCATGGTTCTTCCTGACAGGCTCTGCAAAAGAAAGAGAAATTTTTAAAAAAGCCCGTAAGAAGCTAGGACTTGGGGATAAATTCGATCCTACAGCACCAAAACAAGAGGAAATTGAACAGAAGCCTGACATCTCAGGAAAATTCAAGGTGACTGGCTCTTTAGAAGTTGGCAAAGATCTCAACCTGCTTCTGGTTCTTGAAAATTTACAATCTGATGCTAAGGCTGTAAATGTAAATATGACTGCATGGAGTACTCTGTATACCAGAAGACCAGTTAATGAGATCTGGAAGGACTCCATATCTGTTACTCTGGCCCCGAAGGAAGGTAATTTTTCAAATTCCTTTTAATCATAATGGTTTTATCAGTAAATGGGCATTGGAGGCAGGTCAGCTTGGGGAAAAAAGCTCTAACAAACTGCAATCCTAAATCCCTACATAGAAAAGGCTGAGAAAATGGCATGTTTCACACTGTCTTGTCCCCAAGTGCTTTTCACATTTTGGAAAACGTTACCATTAGGAGCCTGAGATAAGAGATATGTCAGCATCTCCAATGTGAGGTGAAAGATCATTGAATCACAACTGATACTGTCTTGCATGAATCTTAGGCTTCAAGTAATTAGCAAAAAGTAGAAATAAGAATTCATTTATTAATATGTAATTTAACTTCAGGAGAGGCACCAGTAAACTCCTTAAGCTCCAGCTGCTGCATTTTTCAGAGCAATAGGGGGGAAAACAAGCCAGGCAATACAGTGGCAGTGAATGGAGGAGGGATAACATTGGAGAAATCACTATCTATCTAAAGCAAACCGATAGATTTGCCTGAATTAATTTTGGCAGTGATGGCTGAAGGCCCTCCTAGTCCTAATCACAGCTTAAAAAGAAAATACTAATGTTAGATATGAATCTCTGTGGGCTTATAAAAGTGTGTACAAGTTCTTTTTTTTTTTTTTCCTTCCAGAAAAACAATTTCCCATTAAGATAAAGTATCCTGAATACCAGCAGCAGTTAACTACAGACAAAACAATCCAGGTCACAGCTTTATGTCATGTAAAAGATGGGATGCAAGTGCTTGTGAAAAGAAACATCACCCTGGACAATCCTGCCATTGACATACAGGTAAATTCCCTTTGCTGTAACTAACTGCAGTGGCAGAGAAAAGGGAAAGTGAGTTCTTTGTGAGCACTTTCCTCCCTGAAAAAATGTTCTGCTCACATTCTGCCATGGATCATCACAGCCTCTCATAACATCTCCTCTTCTGATGCCTGAAGAGGCTCAGAGAGAAAAGAACACTGAGGACCTGCCCTCACAAGCATTTTCTTTGCACAGGTACTTGGTGAAGCAAAAGTGAATAAAGAGGTGGTGGTGGAAGTGGCATTTACCAACCCTATTGATTCGGAGGTGAAGGACTGCGTGCTGCAGGTGGAGGGCAGTGACCTGCTCCAAGGAATCCTGGAGTTACGGTGAGTGCAAGAGAAGTCTCCCTCCTGCTGTCAAAGACACAGGAGCAAGAATGTGGGCATGGATGAGTTGGAACTGAACTGTTTCAGGGATGAGACATCATTGTCTTCTTGCTGTAACCTGGGAGGACACTCAGTGTGACACCTCAGAACAAAGCACAAAGTGATGAACCAGCTCTTCATCTAGGCTGGGCTTTGGCTCCATGGTTTGGGAGGTCAAATAATTGCTGCCATAATTGGACAGAACTTGTTTTCCTGCCTATCTAGCAGGACCACACTCTTCCAGAAAAAAAATTCATGCTTACCCAAGCTGTAATTGTTGCTGAGGCTGTCTATCCTGCTATAGGCCAGATGGGTTGCACCTTCTTGTT
Source organism: Parus major (assembly GCF_001522545.3). Taxonomy (NCBI): domain Eukaryota; kingdom Metazoa; phylum Chordata; class Aves; order Passeriformes; family Paridae; genus Parus; species Parus major. The sequence goes on from NC_031788.1 coordinate 6,402,967, forward strand.
CTGATCAAAGGCCAACAATAGGATACACAACTATTTCTGTCCAGTCCTACCCAAATTACAACATATATCAACCAGGATAATTTTTTCACTTTATTAATAATGTACTGCAGGGGCCAATCTGGGTGCACAGCATTGTAAATAAATTGTATTTATATGCAACAGGTAGAAAGACATGTAAAAAGCAAAGACAGCAGTGTCTCAGCTTTAGGAACAAAAAATTAATACTGCTGAGACACAGGCTGTGATCTCTGAAAGGCACAAACCCAGGTCTGCTCCATGCTCAGCTTTTCCAGCCACAGCAGATCACAGTTTGAGGAGGATAGGTTTTACAGAACAGCTACCATGAAAAGCAGCTTTTTCCAAAATGACAGCTACAGGCACGCAAATTCTCAAGCTCTGCTTTCAGAGCTCTACAAAGTAATTATCACAGGAGATTAATAAAGAGAGTCAAGAAACCATTTGATAATGTTGAGAAAGTGATTGAGAAGACTGGAATAAAATACCTTTTTTTTTTTTTTTACTATAGATCCCAGTTTCCTGTTATCTGCTTTGGTGATTTTACATCTTTTTCTGCCCTTTTTCCTTCAGTATTTCATAATTGAAACAGAAAGATTAAATTTCCAGACTGTCCCTCATTTTGTACAAACAAGAAATTACACAAAAATTTCAACATATCCTCACAAATGCAATTATTTCTGGAAAATACCAGGGATATAGGAACATGCTCTTTAGCTGAACACACAAACACAAACAAACACAGCAATTTAACATTGCCATTTGCACTTGAGCAATTAGGAATGGTTCATCCCATCATTTATAATTTCTCCTGAGGGAATTTACCAATCTCGTGTTGTCTATCCTACACAATTTTATCCTCAGGCAAGACAAGACAATATGTCAGGATAAGGGAAAAACATTAACAACTTTCCAAGAGTTAGAAAACACACTAAATGTGTAAGGCATTTTAACTTCCATTCAGAATTTCCTGCTCTGTAAACACTGAGGTTTTCTTGGTGCTATAATCCATTCTATTTCAAGAACTGGTATTAACATCCTCCATGGTCTCAGATTATTCTTTGGTAATGATTCAGTGATGTGTTTTACACCCTCTGTTCTGCATGAAATCTTATCTCACATATTATTATGTCCCTCTTTGTGGGCTTATCTGGGTTACTGCATAATGAATTTGTGAGAGCCCTTAATGAATAGATTTGAGTCTTTAAATACTTATCAGATAACCATGTGGTGTTTTCATGGCCATCTTACTTGGAAATGATTAGAGTTCTTATTCCAGGTGGAAGATGATTAGTGAAGAAACTGAAACATGATGCATAAGCCTGTTTTCAACTTATATTTTCCCTCTGTTTCTTTTTATTTTAGCATACCACCACTGAAAGCCAGTGAGAAATCCAGTACCAAGTTTAAACTTATCCCTTCTGAGGCGGGTCCCAAACATCTACTTGTTAATTTCTCCTGTGATAAATTTGTAGATATCAAGACCTTTAAGATGGTAAATGTGATTAACTAATATGAAGATATACAAGAAGTGGTCTGTGTGTGTATAAACTGAAAAAAAATATGATAAGAAATCTTATATAGAAAACAATGAGATAATCAGCAAAACAAATCTTCACTTCCTCTGATAAAGGGTCACCAACATCATATCATTGCAATTTTACATTGTAATTTTTAATAAACTGAGGAATGGTTGATTGTTCATTTACTGTTGTGAGTATCCATGTTATTAAAAAGAACATTTTACCTTCTACTTAGAGACTCTGACCTATGTCTGTTTTTCTTTGGAATTAATTCCTCCTGGCTCCAGATGCCATTAACTCATTTTTACATATTGAAAGCTTTATCCTGTGGATTCCCAAGGCAGTGTTTCTCCCTGCTGGGACTGTGATACTACAACATAGTGAGGATGACTTGCAGAATTTACGTCACTTAGCTTTATCTTCTGTCGTGACATTTTCCTTTTATTTTTCTTTTCTTTCTTTTTGGTAAATCACAGTGACCAAATGAGGCATAAGAAATGTTCAACAGGAATTTGGGTCATGTCCAATTTGAGAGCCATTCAACAAACACATTGGGGTAATTGCCCAGCTCAGTGTACATATTTTAGCATGTTGATATTTTGCATTTGCTGAAAGTCTCCTTTGGAAATAAAAGGCAGGGTAATCTAAAGTCTGAGAGTATTTTGACTTGAGAAGAGCTAGGAATTCTTCACTATAGATGATGTGTCAGGAAGTTATCTCTTAGATTCGAGTTTAGTAAAGCAAACTTCAAGCCTTTATGGGAGGCCAGGTACAGGGTAAATGATGGGTTCCAGTGAGGTAGGTGTAGCCCAGTGAGTGACTTGGTTTATGGGCAATAAGTGTGTAACAGTAAGTCAAGCTCTGACTGAAAATGACTCTGTGTGTGTAGATAAAGTAGATGGAAAGCCAAGCTGCTGCTCTGGCACTGTTGGGCCAGGAAGCAATAAAATCTTAACTCAGTGCCCCAGCTGCCACCACACTAAACAGGGTTCTGTGACTTGTCTTGGGGACTTATCGCTGTTGAGGAGCCCAAGCTCAGACAAGTTCTTTGTCCTTGTAGCCAGAAAAATTGCTTTAGAAGGGCACCTGCAGCCCCCCTGGTTTCCTGCTGCCAGTCACAGGATGTCAGTACAAGACCACACTGGATAAAAAATGTGATGAGTGGCAGAAAGGATGTGCAAGGAGCCCACAGTAGTACCTTCTTTTCTTTCCTGGTGCTCCTCAAGGCTTGCCAGAGCCAAGAGCTCTCATCGTGTAAATCACAGATCCATAGAATGGCTTGGGTTTGAAGGGACCTCAAAAAAAATCCGGTTTCAATCCCCCTATTGTGGGCAGGAACCCTTTTCAGTAGACCAGATGGCTCAGAGCCATTCAAGCTGGCCTTGAGCACTTGCAGGGATGGGGCAGCCACAGCTTCTCTGGGCAGCCTGTGCCAGGGCCTCAGCACCCTCACAGGCAAGAACTTTTCCCTAATACCCAATCTAAACCTACTCTGTGTCAGTCTGAAGCCATTCCCTCTTGTCCTGTCACTCCACACCCTTGTAAATAGTCTCTCCAAATTTCTGGTAAGCTCCCTTCAGGTACTGCCACAATTAGATCACCCAAAAGATTCTCTTTTCCAGGCTGAAGAAATCCAATTCTCTTGGGTTTCCTCACAGGAGAGGAGCTCCATCCCTCTGATCATCTTGGTGGCCTCCTCTGGGTCACAGTAAACCACAGCAGAAGTTTGAGCTCAAGCACAGCCTCAAGTTTAGAATATAGATCTACATTTAATGAAAGAGATGTCTTTCTACATCCCCTGTGTGTGTGGAACACCCAGACTGTGCTAAAGTCAAGTAAATTGCATGAGCAGAAAAGAGAGAACCTTTAAATCAAACCTTTTACAGCAACATTCCCTGCACATGAAATTAATGGGTGTAAGTAAAAACCAACTCCAATACAGACTTACAGAAGAGATTCTGCAATGGGTTTTGGGGTGTTTTTTTGTGGCATTTATACTGATTTCCTTTTTCTAGTAAAAAGTAGTAACAAGACAATTGTAAGGTGGATTTGGTTACTCTGGGGATATGAACAGTAGATACAATTATTAAGAAGACAAATGAAATCTAAAATTTTTTCTCTGAAAGTCAGCAAATTGAACTGCAATTCCAAGACTCTGATACAAGGCAAAAAGAGGAACGAAGTATTTTCAACCATTTTGGATGATGGGTGGGTGGAACTGAGCTAGGAAAAACACCTGGGACAACATTTAGTCATTAGTCACTCAGGAACCATGACTGCAGCATTCCAAAGGGATTACAGCTGCTGCTGGTGCTTTGCTGTGGTGAAGGTGAGACTGGCAGGTGCCAGTTTGGGATGTAGGCCAGGCTGAGAGAGGCTCTGGTGGCTCGGTGAGCACCACTGTGGGCGTGCCTTGCAGAGGTAAAGGAGGTGGTTGCAGCCAAGACAGAAAAAGTGTTCCGAGACTTAATTACGTGTGTGAGCAGCAAGGAAGAAGAAAGGAAATAGTCAAATGCCAGTGGGAGCAATGTGTAACATCTGAGGCAATCACTGTAAGTACTGAACGCCTGAACTTAAGAACTGGTCGATGCGGTTTGTCACTAGGGCTGTGTGTGAAGACCGGGAAACATCAGAGGCTTGTGGCTCTTATGGTTTCCAAGGAATATGAATTAAGGAAAAGAGAAAAAGACCAACTGAAGTAGCTCTGGACAGCAATCAAACCCATTTGAGGTGATTCCCAGAACAAGCCTTGACAGCCTGAACATCCTGGAAACTTCCAAGGGAAGGAAGGACCGCTGAATTATAATGTAAGTGGAGATGTACTGTGCCAGATGTGCTGCTGCCTAGTGGGAAAAGCTTTGTGTTTTTCTTTGGGATGGGGCTGGCATGGCTCTCATATTAGGAAGTACTCTTAGCCTTTGTAATAGGAAACCAAAGTTTCTCAAAAAGGTACAAAATCAACCTTAGAAACAGCTGCTGGAGCTTAACTTTTGCTATTTCAGTTGGTTTTTCTTTAACTTAAAATTCAGACTAATTTATTTTTAAGTCTACTGAGTGCTAAAACCTGATCAGCGGGGCTGCAGAATCTTAAGCAGATAATCCTCTTCAAAACTACATAATTTTATTAGTTGTACTCTTTTTCAAAGTGATGGTACAAAACCAAAAAGAAATATATTCATAAACCTAAAAAGAAATGTAGTCATGGTTGTTAAAATGGACAGGCTTAAGGTTTGTGCTGACAAAAAGTAATCAAGGTTATTAGTTTGTGAGTTCTTTTTGAAATAAAACTTTTAGAGAAATATTAATATATGGAGCTAACTTAACAGGTAAACAGACACTTGTTTCTAGTGGGAGCTTATAATTTTGTTTGTCAGAGGGTTTTGGAGATAATATTAGTCCAAAAAAAAACCTGTCTGATAGCAACCCACAGCTATTGGACAAACCCAGAAGTGATCTTAACCAACATGGAAGTTAAGTCATCAGGAAATGCTCCTTTTTCCCTTCAGACAGCTTTTACATCCCACCACACTCCCCATTTCCTCATCCTTAAAGATAACTTATTCATGGCACACCTATTATCTTTGTAGGAAGTTCTTCTTGTCTTGGGATTCAAGAGCATGCATTTCCTCTGAGTAAATAATTTTGGTATCTCCTCCCATAATTACACCCACGTTGAGTAGGAACACTGGCATTAGACAGATACATATTATAGGAACCAGTTAATTCATTTAACAACTTTACAGGTATTAATAACAACTGCTAAGTACCTCTCCCTTCTCTCAAATTTCAGCTGACAGCACAAAAAGATTGCTGGGTTTTTTTCTTTTTATGATTGATGTGACTTGGACATCCTTGAAGAGCAAAGTAGAAGTTGTATGCGATTCTCATAAGCTGAGGGAATGGCAGGTGAGTTCTGCAAGTCATTTGTTTCCCTTCAGCAGGTATTTACTCAGGGCTGTTTCCTCAGGATTCATGCCCTGTAGGTATCTGCTCAGATTTCTTATCTGAAGGTAATTTTATATTGCAATTTGTTCTTGCATTTCATTTTCAAATTTTTGTTGTTATTATTATTAAGGCTTGTTTGAGAATAATTTTTGAGCTAAACAGAGGATATTGGGACAGGGAGGATAAAACAAATTTTCATTACTTCAACAGGCACCATTTTTTAAATGCTTTGTCAGAGATGTGTTATGCTTGGTATTAACAAAATCTGTGTAATCCATCCTAATGGAGCTCTAAGCGTGGAACCTATAGATGGAAATTCAAAGATACATTAAAACCCTACCAAAGGAAAACAGTAATGAGAATTTCTCTGCTTTTTCAAGTTTAAAATGAAGATGATTATTGAGACAGGCAATTGCAAAGCAGGGTTCTCTCTCATTTAATGCTGGAAAAAACATTTACGAATCTCCTTTGCAGGGAGAGCAGCAGCTAACTGCAGTTTGCTGTTGCCCATATATTCATGCTAGAAATTCTCCTTTTCCTCCCATCAATACTTTCCAACATTACCTCTTTTTGGTCTTAAACTACCAGAAAAAGAAATTCTTCCTTTAATTTAATGATAACACTTTTTAAATAAAAATTAATTCTACTTTTACCTTTTCTTCAAGGATTAGATGTAAATTGTGGTTTAATATGCAGCTATATTGTTTCAGATCTGACTTAGTATTTTACTGATAATCTACATGGTATAGACCTAGAAGCTTGTTTGAAGATCACTTAAATAATATTATATAGGCATTAATCCATCTTTTCCATCCTATTCTTTTTGTTGTTATTATTGTTTTCTTTTGATTTCCCTTTAAAATGGTGGTGGTCATGTGCCCCCATCCTGTCCCCACTCCCCCCACCCCCAACCTCATTGCATTTATGACACTGACCTTAGTAAAAATGACTTAGAAGAGCCTTCACCAAGGTCCTTGCCCTGAGCATTTGTCAAAACCTGAAAATCAATGTTCCAGGTGTATTTTGTGGAGTATCCCAGGGCAGATATAAACACAGAAGGTGCTTCTCAGCATTCCCAAAGGCAGCATAACTGCTCAAGTCAGCACAGCAACAAAACACAGAAGGGAAAACAATCTTGCAGGGAATACCATGTACATATTTGCTTGTCAAAAAGGCAGTTTTGCATTTGAGGTGTCAGGAACCACTTTATGGGGTTTAAACCACAGAACATAATAACAGCATATGTGCAGGAGGACACAATATCAGAGAACTCCAAGCACACTGCAAGAATTCTTCCACGACATGAAGTTACTGCCCACTGGAACAGGAACTCCAGTGGTCCAGTTGTCAGTTTGAACAGAGTTAGATCCAGACAGATGGATTGATTTGTCAAAAGCTTCAGCATGTCGTCAAATACTTCTTGTTCATTCCTATAAGACAGATGATCTCTCTGTGCATTTTTCCTTGCATCTAGGCCAAATGGCATCAGGATCTAAGCAGGAAAAGCAAGATGTCCTAATTGCTGTTCCTGTGAGCCTAAAAATGAAATGTTGAAAATGTAGAGGAGCTACAGGCCACTTTCTTTGGTGCTGATTATGAAATGACACCAATTTGCCCCTGTAAATTTATTTTTAAGTCCAGTGGTAAAAGAGCATCCAACCCTGTGTAGGAAGAACATAAGTACTCTGTATGAGGGCTCTTTAACAAAACCAAAGACTTCCATTATTGACCAATAGACTTAATTTAGTGGGTCATCTGCCTTTTAGTTGTACTTCCTCCCACAAAAGGTAATTGCTCTTAGTAACCTCCTCATGCCACTAAAAACAGCAAATGACCTCATGCCAGTTGCTTCTCCGTGACTTTTCTTGTGTTTTACAGATCTGACCCCGACACACATCAGCTGGCAGCCGTCAGTGAACGCAGCCAACCACCACACTGACAGATATGCCAACACCGAGCTGACCGTCAGGCGAGGACAAGCCTTCATTATCACCCTGTACTTCAACAGACCGAGGCAGAATGGGGAGAGCCTAGGATTTGTCACTGAAATAGGTAACATTCCCATAGCTTAATCCATGACCTCAGAGAACTGTAATCTTTATTCCTTGTAGTTCTCTCCTTATTCTACTTAGAGACACGATTTTTCTGCCTGTATCTTTAGTGCTTCCCACACCCCAAAATGCTCAATTTCAAGTGTGAGGTCAATGTTGAAACCCTGGGACGGAAACCAGTGACTCCTTCTTTCTGGCAGGACCATCCCCCTCGGAATCCCATCGCACAAGGGCAGTATTTAACCTCTCTGAGGCGGGGGGCAGTGGCTGGAGTGCTGCCCAAGGAGCCAGCGACTCTGCAGCCATGAACTTCACAATAACCAGCCCGGCCAACGCCGTCATCGGGCGATACAACCTCACCCTCCGTGTCACCACGGGGAACAAGATCTTCTCCAGATACCTGGGCCAGTTTGTGTTACTCTTCAACCCTTGGTGCCCAGGTAGGTGCCAATGCCTTTGCTCTTGAGCACAGCTGAGCTTGTTTTCCTGCCTGCATACAGCTGCTCCCTCAAGCTGTCTCCCTTTGGGTCACCAGAGGCTGCAATCTCAGCTCTGTGCTCAGAGATCTGGTTTCACTACATTAAAAAGCTGCTGCCACCACCCCACCCCCTTTGTACTCTAACAAAATGTGCTATATGGGGTTACATCACAGACTCTTCAGAACCAAGCAGGTCACTGTTTCTGTAGACAAAGGCTTCTCTGGGCAAAATCTTCCAGTGCATCGCTGCCCTCTGGTAAAGAATTTCCTAACAGTTAATCTGAATCTGTCCCTTTTTAGGTTACAGCAGCTCCCCCTTCCCCAGTCACTCTCAGCCCCTGTAAAGCATTGCTCTCCCTCCTTTTCATAAGCCTCTTTATGCACTGGAAGGCCACAATGAGATCTCCCTGGAGCCTTCCCTTCCCCAGCCTGAACATCCCCACCTCTCCCAGACTGGCTCCAGAGCAGAGGGCTCCAGACATCGGAGCAGCTCTGTGGTCTCCTCTGGAGGCTCTAACAGGTCCCCATCTTGTGCTGAGAACCCCAGAAGTGGGTGCAGTGCTCCAGGAGGTGCCTCACAAAGGCAGAGTCAAGGGGGAGAATCCCCTCCCTCAGCCTGCTGCCCACCTCTCTGTTGGTGCAGCCCAGGATGTGGCTACAAGCACACACTGCTGGCTCCTGCCCAGTTCCCATGTTCTTCATTTTGGGTTGAAAATGAACAACTCTTGTTGCTCCAGCTTTCAATTTCTGCATTTCTTCTGCTACATACTGAGATTGCAAATTTCTAACCTCATATTTTCCAACTATGCAACAGTCTAGAAACCTAGATTAGCTTGAAAACATGACAGTCTAGTGGTAAGACAACTCTTAACCATCCCAGAGAGTAAACAGCTTATAAAAGAAAAGTAGCCACAATCATCCACTATTTTTTTCAGTGACCATATGTTAGTCAAGACCCACTAAGAAATGCGTCAATAACCAAGATGAAAAAAGCTGCTAATTAGCTCAGCAAGTCCTGGAAGACAGAAATAATTATACAAATATGTTCAGGAAACTCAGACCATCTCTATACAGTCCTGAGGGAAAAACGCTCCCCAGGAACCCCTGAAAAATAATTTGTGTGTAACTTGTAATTGATGGAAACCACACTGCAGGGACAGCAATATTTGACAGCTCCTGAACTGGAACACCAGCGTGGCAATGCTACTCAAGAGACCAAACTCTTCTCAGATGACAGTAGAAAAATTAAGTTGTGCCCATTACAATTTTAAACTAATGATTTTGCAGAAGAGTCCTCCAGATTTACCAGATGATGCAATGGCTACTGACAGATAAAAGGGAGTATCCTTAATCCTGAATGAAGGATGCTGCTGAAAAGGTTCTGCAGAGTGCAGTAGCTCCCTGATCCTGACAAACAGGAGCAGATTCAGTTTGAGGGTATGTTATCACTATTGTAACTGGCATAGCAGAAGAGAAATGGGAAATTTATTTTGTTGCTAAAGAATAAATGGAAAATCTGGTCTGTAGATATGGTTCCAGGTGGGAGATTAGTCCTTAAGATGAGGAATACAGAAATTAATTTATGAACTGTTAATATCAATAAAGAACTACTTGTAAGAAAACAGTCAGGACTAGAGATGAAAGAAAAAATACTGGATTGGAGAAAAGCTACTGGAGAGTAGATCCTTAAATGTCATCTGAAAAAACACTCAGATCACTGACTTTGGCATGCTGACATTAAACAGCATTGTCCATGCCCAAATGGGCTGGGACAACACATAGAAATAAATTGACTGACCTTAGAGAGTGGAGAAGGTGAGAAGAAATAAGGTATAACAACAGGAAATAAAAGACCACACCTCTAGGGAGAAATAACAATGATTTCAGTGACAGACTTATCACCTGGAAATCATGAAGAATGTGAAAGCCTTTGTTAATCAAAGAACAAGAACCAAAGTGAAATGGCCCTGAAAAAGGAAAATGCAATCTTAAGCTGTATAAGAAAAAACAGTTAGTCAGATTTGAATGTTAATGCCATTGGATGAGATGATGAGAATTAAACCATGTTCTGTGAAGGTTTACTAGGATAAATGAAGATGTGAAAAATCTTCTGGACCAAAAAAAAAAAAAAAATCTAGTTTAGAAAGCTATGAAGGTTTATTGAGACCACATAAACCCTAGGGAAAAAAAAAAAAAAAAAGATGTTCTTCAAGTGATTGTACAAGGACATTTAGATTGCTCAGAATAATAAACTCACAGGGCTAGAAGGATCTTAGAAAGTCATCTACACCACACCAGGGCTCTAAGGCAGGTTCAGTACAGCACTTAGGTCATTCCTGAGAGGTCTTGAATTCCTTCTTAATGACCAGCCATTAGGGAAGCTCCAGAGCCTCCCCTGGAAATTCCTTCCAATAAAACACAAGCCTTTTTATAAGATCTTTATCCTATTAACTAACCAAATGTTTCTTGCTTTGACTTCAGTATATAATTTCTCATCTTACGTATGATAGACACCAAGAATAGATTTTATTTCCCTCCAGCCCCATCCTCTTCACAAGAATTTCTGGAATTGATTACAATGCTTGCCCCATTCCTCACCCCCATTTTCTTCCTACCTTAAATAATTCTGAGTTAATTCATACTTCAGATTTTCAGGAATGCTGAGCATTTTTAGTGCTCCTCCCCCTTTTTCCAACTGTTTCACGTCTTGAAGTGCAGCACCTGAAGCTGCACACAGGTCTCCATGGAATCAATGGTGATGATATTATTTTTAAAAAGTGTGGACAACAACCACAAAAATAGATTTATATCACATGATACAATTTTTAAAATAAACTGCAATCTTTTCATTTGCAGGAAGGGAAGGATGGGAAGTTCCCATAGGAAGGTAAAGAAGTTGAACCAATAAAATAGAAAAGTTGATCTTGTTGTATGTATTTCCTGAAATCCTGAACCTTTCAGAAAATATCTTTAAACATTATGGAATTAAAAGCAGAGCTAAGCAGATATTGCTACCTAAAGAGTGACCAAAACAACCTAAACCTCTGTGGGAATCAATGCTTTCATAGCAACTAAATATTGTGCCATAAACTTGGAAAAACAATGAGGAACAATGAACTCCAAGTCAATGGCTGAGCAGGTTACCCTAATAACATTCCTAATAGGACTTTGGATCAGGAAAGCAAAGGTCTTCATTTAGGAAACTTAAAACAAGACAAACACATCTGGAGAGAAAAATGTCTTCTGTGTGGTTCTTTTCAAATATCTGTTCTGCCTCTAACTACTCTGAGAAGACAGAAAAATGAGGTGAGCTATCCTGGACTTTTGTCTGCCTTCCTCACAAAAACACCATGTGCAGACAGGGGACATTTAAATAACACACAAGGCTACCCTAAAAATAGAGGGAAAAAATTAAGTAATATTATATGGATCCTCCTTTCACCCTCCCCCACTTTCCCTGGCCATATACAAAAACAGACAATATCACTGAACTGCACCAGTTCATGGAGCTGAAACAATTCTATTTTGCAAATAGAAGTTTTCTGCTTGCTAAATCAGGACAAAAATGTTTCTGATAGGTTGCTGGTATTCTCAGCTCTAAGCCTGTCCAACTTGGTTTTCAGGTGATGATGTCTACATGTCCAATGAAAATGAGAGACAAGAATATGTTCTAAATGAAAATGGAATAATCTTTGTGGGCAATGCAAGGTACATTGAAGCAAGAGGGTGGTATTATGGACAGGTAAGTCACAAGGACTTTGTCTGGACTCTCATTCTGTCTCCAACAGCATTTATCTTATCATTATTTGCTGTTTATGTAATACCTGCACAAACCTGGGGAGCCTCACTTGTGGTTTGCTCCCATGTGCCCCACTGTCCCTATCACCTTTGGGCTGGGATACCTCAGAAAGGAGGAACTGCAGTAAAATCTCCTTTAATTCTCTTTGTGAAACCATCCATTTTCTTAAAAACGTATCTTACCTGATCACAGTTCCAAGACCTTCTAAACATCTGTCTCACCATGCTCGATCTGAGCCTGTACTACCGTCAGGACCCAGCCATGGATGTGTCACGGAGGGGAGATCCTAAATATGTGGGCCGAGTAATCAGTTCTATGGTAAGAAATGGACACCTTGACCCCAATCCCACGTGAGTAAGCAGCAAACCCCACTGAGACTCAGCCTCCTGCACCCTAAGCAACAGCATGAGCTGCATGCAGTGCATCACAGACAATTAATGAGGTGCATTCTGTCCACTGGCTTCTTCTCAGATCAATGGAAATGATAACGACAACGGAGTTCTCCTGGGGAAGTGGCAGGGGAGTTTCCACTCGCATGAGAACCCATCCCGCTGGGATGGCAGCGTGGTGATCCTCAAGAAGTGGCGCCAGGACAACTACAGACCTGTTCAGTATGGCCAGTGCTGGGTGTTTGCAGGTGTGATGTGCACAGGTAAGCTGTCAGGGTAGAGGACTGGGGTGAAATGGAAACTGATAGAACCTCTGGTTTTATCAAAACTACAAAGCAATAATTCCTACCAAAGGAACAGTGCTGTGATGACCGCTAATGCTGAAGAATCACAAAATATTTAGATGCTTCTCAGATATTTGTAATCATTGAACTAAAGCTTTGTGGTCTGTTGCATTTCTTCAAAATGCTATTTTTTTATTTTTTTATTATCTTTTGTAAAATATATTTCAGTTTTGAGGTGCTTGGGGATTCCAACTCGTTTGGTTTCAAATTTTAACTCTGCCCATGACGTGGATAGAAACCTGAGTATTGATAAGTACTATGACAGCTCTGGAAGGAGTCTTAATATCAGCAAGGATTCCACATGGTAAATATAATTTCTTCCATCTCACCCACAACAATAGAGAGAATCTAGGAGACTTAAAAACATGAGCACTAGTAGTACAAAAGCAACTGAGTGGGCAAAATGTGATACAACCACCTAAATTAATATTGCAGACATCTATTTGGAAAACAAACAAACAACATAGTTCATGATTTCCTCCCTCCCTGCCCTGAGGTCTATACCTCAAAAGCAGACAGTAAATGCATTCTTTGAAAGAGATATTGAAACTTGACAGTTTGTGTCTCAGTTTAGAATTTAGGAATTTTTGTTTTAAAATTCACTACTCCTCTCCAGCTGGAAGTTTGCTTGACTCTACATTATTGTGCTCTTTAGACACTGTTCTTTGTCTCCAGGGATTATCATGTCTGGAATGAAAGCTGGTTCATTCGCCCAGACCTGGGAAGATCATACAATGGGTGGCAGGTTTTAGATGCAACTCCACAAGAGCAAAGCAGAGGTAAGAGCCTAAGTTCTCAGCCTGACTTAAGAGTCCTTCTCCAAACTGAGCACAACTAATGAAGTTTAACTATTTCTGTTTGTTTGTTTGTTTTTCCACATACTAGGAATTTTTCAGTGTGGCCCTGCATCTGTCTTAGCCATCAAAGAAGGTGAAATAGACCTGGATTACGACACTTTGTTTGTGTACTCCGAGGTGAATGCCGACTGCAACAGATGGATTGTATACAATGATGGAACTAAGAAAAGGATTTATTGTGACACTGAAATCATTGGCAGGTCCATCAGCACCAAAGCTGTGGGCAGCAACGGCCGTGTGGATGTCACTGCTAACTACAAATATCCAGAAGGTAGAGGATTTAGCCCAAGTGATCTCCTGGTATTGCCTACTGAATCCTTGGTGCTGGGAAGCTACAGTGGGGAACCTGCTTACTCTGAACATCTCTATCCTGCCTTCAGAAAATATTTCTCCAGTGTGCTCAGATTACTTTCTTAATACAATTAAGAAGGTGTTATATTTCTGGGTTTGTGCATTCAGTAGCTTCCTTATTAAGGGACAATACAAAATATACTTTAGTCCCTTCTACAGAAGTGTAAAATTTAATGGATACACAAAACAGGGCTGTAAGACACATTTTACTACCCAAGGCAGACAAACCCTCAGGGTTTCACTCCTCAGTGCTTTAGTGTAACCTTATTTAATACAGAGGCTGGCTGCCATCAGACCAGCAGAGCATCACTTAGCACACTACTGCATGTTCTGACCAGAGAAAAAGGAATCTCACTTCTAAACAAATACAAATGCATCATATTTCATTTTAGTGATTTATTCACCTTGTAACAGTATATCCCCTGTGAAAAACCTGAATGGAGGCTTAATGAAGATACAGGGAGCTTTTAGGTATGGCATATTTCTGAGTGATGCTGATACCCTGTACTGGTCTGAAAACCTGTTTACAGAGGAAGTGCATTTGCAACAAAAGTAGAATTTTACTTTGTTCTCTGCTTCCACCAGGCTCTTCTGAGGAAAGACGAGTCTATAGAAAGGCCTTGGCCAAGATATTGGGAACGAGTGTCACAGAAGGACGCACAGACTCTGCTGGGGGAAGATCTTCAGAGACAATGAGAAACCCTGGGATTGCTGGGAAATTCAAGCTGGCTGAACCTCCAGTTTTTGGCAAAGACATTAACCTAATCCTGGTCCTCAGCAACCTCTCCTCTGACCGCAAGAGCGTGAGGGTGGACATGAGTGCCTCCACCATCCTGTACACAAGGAGAACAGTGGCAGAGATCCTGAAGGCAGCCACTTCTGTGGAGCTTGGTCCTAAACAAGGTAACTTTTAATGTCCCTAAGGAGCCAGTATAGCTCTGTTCCTAGCCACAGGAAGGCAACTGTAAGGAGGAAGCATCAGTATCATGCCTATACCAGCTTTGTGGTGCATCTACTCATCCCACCTCTTCGTAGCATTGTTTATGAATACATTTTACTTTTTTTTTCCCCCTCTGAAAACTTTCAGTTGTTCAAGTACTAAATGAATGTCTCATGAAATGTTACATAGAGGTTATACACTTAGGTTATAGCTCCAGAGCAGCAGTATGTGTGTGTTCCATGGTTTCTATATGTATATATATATGTGCATGTGTGTGTGTGTGGTGATTATTACATAGGAACACACCTTACCCTTAACAAGAAATAAAAGTCTGATGTGTGTGGCTTCTGCCACTCAACGGGCAACACATGAGAAGAAATCAACTAGGAAAAAGTTTAAATGTTACAGTGAAATTCTGTCTCTCTTTTGAAGAGTCAAGACCATTGAAATTATTATAGAGATCTTTTTCATCCCCAGGGGCTACAAAGATAAACATTTTTCCCATACACAGCAGAAAAGTTGTAGGACTACAATGAGCAGCTGACCAGGTCACTTGAAAAGGATCTCTGTGAAACTTGACCCAAACTTTCTTCTTGACTGAGGTAAAATAAAGAGGATATAAGGAGGGAATAGATTAAAATGGTTATATCTCTAATCATAAGAAATACAAAGGGTCAGGAATCCAGTAAAATGTAGATGAACAGACTCACTCATTTTCAGGCCAAAATCCCCTATTCAAAACTGTAAGGGTCAAATGAGTTAAAGTAGGCAGGGGAAATACACAGTCTCACAAGAAGGAAATATAAACAAACTTCACTGCCATCTTTATTCTCTTCAGTAATTAATAAAACCCCTCACTATAACTCTTTTTTTCTTTAGATTACTTTGAAAATGTAATGGTTCCTAAATATTTGTCTGAATTCTAGGGAAGCATATCCGGGTAAAGATCCCTTATACTCATTATGGAAAATATCTGACTACTGACAAAAGGATCCAAGTTACCGCTTTGTGTGAAGTCATGCGCACACACGGGCTGAAGCTGCTGGTGGAGAAGACAATCATTTTAGAGGACACAAACATCATCATTAAGGTGAACAATTTTCTCCCTGATGTTCTGAACAGATGCTAAAAGGTCTTTCTGGAGCTCAGATCTTAAGATAAGAACCTGGGGATAAATGTATTACTTTTAGGCTGCCATTCCAGATGTTGTTCCAAAATTCTGCCTGCTTGAATTGAGAATGCAAGGATGTGAGAGGCTGGGTCTGAACCTTGGCCTGAATCTGGCCTGGTTTTCAGAACAGCTCTGTTACCTTATTTTTTTCCAGTCACAAGCCTTATGTTCCACAGGACTTGTTTTCATTCCATGTATTGGCAAGTGCTTGTGTTGTCCTTAAAGAACTTTGCCAAAATGCAGAATTAAACCCTTAATTCTAACCAGTGCTAGACACAGTTCATATTGTTTTACACATTAATCCTAATCAGTGAGGAGCCAAAAAAGGAGAAAAAGCCACTCAGCAACCAAAATATCAGACAGATTTCATGGGACATGTGTGTGTGTAGCCAGGGCTCTATTTCACCAGAATGATGCACAAAATACAGCAGACAGCTGCACAGCCCTATTGAGCCATGCCAGCTTCAAACATCAGGAGAGCTAATGCTTGCCAGCTAAATGCCACTTGCAGCTCCACTGAGTTCTGACTCCAGAGAGTGATGAGAATGTGTTTTGTCCTGCAGCTGCCCCGGAGGGTCGTGGTGAACAGAGCTGTGTCTCTGGAGATCTCCTACGCCAACCCCCTGCCGGAGCCCGTGAGCCGCTGCGTGCTGCTGGTGACTCTGATGAACCAACAGGTCAAGATAAAGTAAGTGCAAGCTGCAGCCATCACTCACTGCTTCCTGTGACCAACAGCATGTCTAATTCCTCAAACAGAAAGAAGGAAAAAAAAAAAGCCCCACACTTGACCCGGATTTTTTATGTTTTCTATTTCTGAAAACAAAAACGCCACCAAATGTGATTGGGAGTATATAGATATATAGAATATAGATATATGAGAACAGAGATGTGATTCCTTAATCATGTGGTGTTTTTTCCACATAGAACTTCTTTAACAACTCAAACCTGATAGCATTCTTCTTTCCTGGAAAAGCAAATGTTCATGTCAAATTCTTTTGTCTCTCTGCAATATTTTCTATGGTTTGGCTTTCTGTTTTTATTTTCATATACAATACCCTGATACTACAAAGATAATTAGGCTAAAGCAAATAAGTCAGACACTCCCCTTGGTTCAGCCCAAACAAAAAGTTACTCTGTTCTCCTTTAAAGCAGGAAAAACTTGCCTTTTCAAAACATAAAAGCAACTTGTTCTTTTTTTATTTCCTTTTCTTCTGGCCTCTGGTGATTTATGGATCAGCTCAGTGCTGAGTAATAGTTTGTATTTCCTAAAGCTTCTTATACTGTAAAACAGCCTGACTTGCTTAGGCTGTGGAACTGTTTGGACTTAATAATCCATAAAAAAAACCTTCAACATTATTCCAGTAAAAGACAAAGCAAATTTAGGCCAAAAGGAGATATAAACCAAAGCACAATGGCCATTAGAAAAGTTATTATTGCCAAAATGGATATGAACCAAGCAGGCATTGGAGAGAGTATTGACCTTTGCCATCAGAGTTTTTCTGTTCTGAGTTTGTGCTGACTATCCAAATTTGCAGCCAGCCCTAAGAAGGAGCTGTGACATTGCACCTCTCTTCTCCATAATTCCATTGGAGAGTAAAGGAGGATGGTGCTGTCCTTTCTCATCTTAGTCTACACAAAGCCTCAAAACTCAAGGCTGGATCTTAAGTAACTACAGTTCTGTTTCTTGGGAATCTCATAAAAGACAATGCAAGCCTGAACTAAATTCTTTTTTTTCTTTTCCTATTTTTTTTTCAGTTTGGCACCACTGGCACCGAGGGAGAGATCAAGAATTTATTTTGAGTTCACACCTCGGAGGGCTGGGCCCTTACAGCTGCAAGTAGACTTCTCTTGTGACAAATTTTCACACGTTAAGGGATTTGTAACAATTGCAGTAGCACCTGCATAATGTGATGGAATCAACCTTCCATTTCAGCATAAACACAGCAAGACACTCTCCTCTGTATAGGGACAGTGATGACAGAAAAGAAATTTGCACAAAAATTGGTGACCTCTTACATTGCAATAGAATCAAATCTGCTTCATGGTGCTTAATTATTCAGTCCCTAATTGTACTTCTCTTCCCTCCCACCCCCCCGACAAAACAAAAAAACGGAGCCCCTTCTTTGTAGAAATAGTTTCAGGATTTTCAAATCCCATTCTGTTAAGATCCCAGTTTTGACTTTTCCCTCAGATAATTAATACAATCTCCTTTTGACCACATTCTAATTGTCAGCAATAAATAAAAATCATTCTCAACTGTATTGTTTTAAAATGATTTATACATTCCATGGGGGTATTACAAGAAATCACAAGACTGAGGAAAAGGTTATTTTTTTTTTCATTTCACAAGCCACTAACCTAGAAGAGCAGAACATTTCCTCCATTGTTCACTTAAGTTCTGTATTTGTGACGCCTGTAGTTCCACAAATGGAGAGGGAAAAAGCCTGGGAAGGCTGGGAAAAGTGATGCTTGGGGTCCATGGCAGTATTGGTGTAGCCTGTGGGCACAGGCCTGTCACAGGGTGGAGAACACATACACATATTCAAAACATTAGCTTAATTCTTATGCAGCCTGACAGAATAAATAAAGCACAGAGAGGACTTTGCAATAACGTGGCAGCCCAGCAACACAGAGAAATAACTCTTCTTGCCCACCAGTGTAAGGTCACTGAGGACAAGGAATACATTTATTTTTTGAAGGTCTTCAGACCTTCCCCGTGTGGCTCACTCAGAGGCAGCCCCACACCTGTCAGTGTCTGCAGACACAAACCTCTTTTGTGGGTTCCCAATCCCAGCATTTCCAGGTGCCAGGTCTCCCCTGAAACCCATCTTTGAGTGGCTGTGAGGATTCCCTGTCCCTGGAGCTGCCAGCTCACCCTCAGAGCAGGATGTGGGGCAATCGTGGTGTGCAAACAACTCTGCTGAGCCTGAAGAGTTCTGTTTGCTGTATGACTTACAGAAAGTTTAAAGCAGAATTAATAAGCTGAAAGAGAGCTGTCAGGAGTTATGGACCTGGGCATTTTTGTCTTACAGTTGATCAGAGTCTGAGGGATCCAGATATAATCACAGATTTTTACAGAAAAAAAACCCAAAACAACAACACAAAAGAAACCATAAAAAACCACTTTAGATTCCCTTTTTAAAAATCTATTTAATATTTAAATATTAAATATATCTAATATATTAATATATATTTAAACTGCAGGCAATTAGTTCACCTTTTTGGTTCCCAGAAATCTTGATATGGAAGTGTAAACAAAACAGAAAACAGAACTGAAAAAAAAAAGACACAAGGCAGAATGTAGAGGTGAGGAAAATAAGAGATCACCCCTTCTCCTGACACCCCTTACTCCTCATTCCAGTCCACTGGAAGTCCAGAGCAGCCTGCAGCCTACTCTTGGGACAAATTGTCAGGACATGTTTTTAGATAAGCTGCTACACAGGATGAGGGAGGAGAGGGCAGGAGGGAGCTGCAGGAGCAGAGAGTGCCTGTAATTACCTGGGCAGGGCTCACACCAGAAGAGCAGCTCTGCAGCTTCCTCCAGGGCCCAACCAACCTTGCCATGCCAAACAGCTACAGAGAAACTACGTGCATGTGTGATGAGCACCAAACTACAAAGAAAAATTAATAGAAGCAGAGGCAGCCATTAAACACTTCTCTTTACTTAACACAGGTCCCTGATCACAGTTATGCTGACTGCACAATGCCCCCTCCCTGGCAAGTGTTGCTCCTTACAGAAAAAAATGCATATTATAGGCAATCATGTCAGAAAGAGGTAGTGATGAGAAGGAAGCATTATTACAGTAATGTTGTGGCAAAGACAGAACAAATTATATGAAGTTATGAGGAAGATCTTCTGACAGATGTCTTTAAAAAAGAAAAAGTGGGGAGAAAAGCTACTGGCAGTAACATTATTATAAATCTACTTAGATCACTCCATGTCCCACATAGCTGTGCTGTACCATAGGTATATTAGTCTACAATTGCTCTCTGGACATACAGCCCCAAAAACTTAAATTGGCACAAACCAAACCACCTAAAATTAAGTTGCTCCTGTCTACTTAAGATAATATTTCCTTCTATTTCCTCCTATTAGACCCAATTTTGGACATTTGAAAAGGCTTTTCTCTCTAAAATGCCAGAATACTGATTATCATCTTTCCTCAGTCATTCACCAGTTTTACATAAGGATAATTGGGTTCAAGATTGTGCAATTAAAGCAGTCATCAGTGGATGCTCACGTAGGATATCACTACAAAAACAGTGGCTACCAACCACAAGTCACACCCAGCTTGTATAAACTCCAGCTTATGTAGCCAAGTCCAGTCCTGAGCCTTTCATTACTGGTGCTGGTGGAAGAGGATTTAGAATGTTCTTGCACACTTTTGTGACTGTAACCTGAGCTACGCACAAGTGTGGAAAAGAAGAAAGAATCCTTATGGCAGGTAAGTTCATCCAGCCTGATGGCTCCAGACATCACTCTTCCCATCCAGATGAGCAATATTTGCTGAGGAAACAAGATAAATTACATCTACCTGCTCTTTCAGGAACTTTGCTTTTTTAGATTAAGTGTATTTGTTGTTTCTTCTACTAGAACTGATTTTCTTTTTTCTTTTATTATCAGGCATCTTGAACTTTTTTCTTTTTCCAGTAACACAGAAAAGTAGAGTAAGAAAATATTTTTCTGTCATATCAACTAACTGCTCTATTCAGTGCTTTGGCAGCCATCTAACTAACTATTGGCTAGTGATTGGGGCACCAAACTGCTACACACAAACCCCAGGCTCCAAGATCCAAGTCTGGCCTCAGCCAGGTGGCCTCTGGACTCCCAAGAGGGGCTCTGCCAGCCGAGTGCTGCTTGTCTGTCTGGGATTGCACTTGCTGTGTTCACTCTCATGCTGACTGTAAAGATCTTGAGCTAGACACGTGTACCATGGAATACTCACACACAGACTCTACAGTTCAGCCTAAACTGGATTTCCTGTTAGAGCTTCAGCTTCCAGTCAAAGGCAAAGAGAAGCCTGTGAGCACCATGGTCAGCATCTTCACCAGGCTTTTCCTTCTGAGCGTGCTCCATTACAGAAGGGACACCCAAACAGATTTTTGGCCAACTATACATTGACAGAATTATAGAAAATAAGTTTTCCTCACAGGCACTGAAAGAAGAAAAAGAAATTATAAGATTGAAATTGTAACTATGAAGATCAAAACAAGGATAAATTTGAGATTCACGTGGACAGAAGACTGGCATCAAGCTTTACTGTGCTCTTGCCCCATATACAGAACTTTCCTTTCTGATCTCCTGCACATATTCTCTAGAAATGCATGTGCAGCCATGAACTTTGCAAGGCAAATCAAACTATTGATGCAGTAAATTGTTAGAGCAAACCAAAGCTAGCCACTGCCTTCTTAATCTTTCCTACTTCTGCTCACTTCCCCTCTTCTTCTTGGGCATCTTGTCTTTGCCTGTGACATTTCAGTCTGAGCCTTTAGCAGCGCTATTTAGGTCCTTTAACATCAGAGCCTCGCTAATATCAAGGCCATGGCTCAGCTGCCATGAAATCCTCTATGCATGACATTTTTATTTACAAATGTGCAAAATGCTCTCAGTTTCCTGAATCCCTGCACAACACGTGGTGCTCCCTGCCCTGCAGAGCCTGGGCATTCAGGATACACATGGATAAATTGCAGCAAGGCAAACTGACTCCTTTTCAAACCCTGACTCCACGTGCCCTTCAGAAACACCTCCTAAGTCACTCTTAAATTAGAGGACTTGATATTAGGAATGATGTTTTCCATAGGTCCCTTTCAATTAAACATGTTTGAGACAGGAAAATGAAGTGATGATGCAAGCAACACGTTTTCCAGGCATCTCACATCATGTGACTCAAACATCAAACTCCTGCCAATGGAATTTTGGTCTCCAGGTGACACATCTGAAGCAAGACCCTTAACTAAAAACACTCACACATGCTTATACACACAGACTACAGGAAAGCCACTTGCTCCAGGCTTTTACTGCCTGGAGTATGCCTCAGAAATGCACATTTCTTCCAAAAAGCTGAAAAATGGGTACAATTACACCTTTATCAAGCCTTCATAGAATATAACTCCATGCTGCAAATGCAGCAGAAAACTGAAATCTCACCCTCTCTATTATTATAGTAGAACCTTATCAATTGTCTCAGACATCTTGGTTCAGTGAAATGATGGAAATGTTGCTTACAGCACCATTACTCTGCACAGGCTTAACAAGCTCTAGTCAGAGCAGGAGGTTTTCTTCACCTGAAATTCCTCTGGAATATCATACTGGGAAAGGGCACTTCCCAAACACCTGTTCTCATAGGGGAATCTGCATTTTTTTGCTTTGTTTTTGTTTTTTTTTGTCATTGTGGGGATTTTTTAATCTAGCAAGGAAAGAGAAAGCTTGGAGCTTTTGTAATCTGAGCTTCAGTGCCCCATTTTCAACATTGGGCAACCTATCATGATATAATAGAATAATCCATAGCACTGCCTCGAGATATGCCACTCCTCTGCTTGTAATCTTTTTCCAGCAGAGTGTGAAATAACACCCAGCTTCAAGCTACAAGCCTGTAAATTAATTTAGATACAAGATACGTGAGAAGATAACAAGCAAGTTCCACACTGGAGATACCAACCTTCTAACCATCATCTGTCAGGCAGTGTTTCCAGAATCAGCCTTGCATTTCCTGATAAGAGTTTTAATATTTCTTTCTGTAAATCTGTAAAGCATTATGGAAACTAGATATCACCACAGAAAAAGAGCAGGAACACAAGGAATACAACAGTCTCTTCAGACTTTAACAAAATCTTACCTGAACACAAATATTTTGATTTTTTTTTTGTTTAAATCAAAGATGAATCTCTGAATTTTGAATTTTTGAATGATTTTTTTTCTCTTTCTGAAAGAACCCTATAGAAAAGGGTTCATCTTTCAGCTGTTTTTCTCCCTGGCCTTTTTTTAATTTTTAATAATAATGGATTTTTTCTTTTTTCCTATAGCACATAATACCAGCTATATATAAATATAATAAAATTAGTACATTAGACAAAACGAAAAGGTGTGCAAGTCTGAAGGAAAACATTTTTAATTAACATGTCTTGTGTCTTTCTAGCCCTAAAAATAGGAAAAGTCAACTGGCAACCCAAACTAAATAAAGCTGCACACCACACCTCTGATTACAGCAGCACAGAAGTAATCTTGAGGAGAGGGCAGCCCTTCAACATCTCTCTGAACCTCAAAACAACAGCACAATCTTGGGACAACTTCACCTTTATTGCAAGCACAGGTAATCTCCCCATGGCAGCAATCTCATATCCAGCTCCAAATACTTGTGCCTTACAGGTCTACATGGTCCATGAAACATTAAACTTTGTCCTGTTTCACTCAGGATTCCTCGTCATCTTAGTCTTAGGAGTTCCCATTTTAAAGTTTGATCTATACCTTAAGAGACAGTTAAGGTAATAATTAAAAGAAAGGCAGGATCCATCCTCATTCCAAAACCAAGGCTGGATCTCTGCTCTAAGCACATCCCTGTAACACTGCACGTTATCTTCATTCTGGCCCCCAAACGTGATTCACCTCTACCTCTCACAAACCACCATCCACTCCCTCCGGCAGGACCATCTCCAGCAGAATCCCAGCAGACCAAGGCCATATTTTCCCTTTCTGAGGAGGGTGCCAGTGGCTGGAGTGCAACCCAAGAGCCCAGTGAGCCTCGCTGCCTGAACTTCACCATCCTCAGCCCAGCCGATGCTGTCATCGGACGATACAAACTCCAGCTCCAGCTCCTTGCTGGGAACAAGATCTCTTCCAAAGTCCTGGGCCAGTTTGTGCTGCTCTTCAACCCCTGGTGTCCAGGTATGCTCTGATGTATCACATCCTTCAAATAACTCCTTGTTTCAGCCTGGAAATCTGGGTGTCACAGTAAAGTCTGATAGTCACAGCTACAGAAAGATGTTTTTCGCTCAGCATCAAGGATCAAGTTTTTGTCCCTTATTCAGTGTTGCAAGGCATCAAAGACCCAGACTCCTGCTTGTAGGATAAGAAATCAAAGACACTAAATATTCCAAATATCCATTCTATATTTTCTTTCCTCTGATTTTTCCTCTGATTCTTGCATTCAGTTGTCAAAGAAGTAACATGTGCCAGTGAGACAAATTCTGCAAAGGGACAGGAACACAGCTCCTCATTTCATTCTTATTTTACTCCCTCTCTAAATGGTTACAGAGGTGTAGCAGAGAGTCCTAAGTCTGAATGCATGGGAAGTCTCACCTGATCCCTAGAACTGCCCTCTATATGAGATTTTCAGTTACAGCAAAACAATTTCCCTCCAGCCATCACGTCTCATTCTGCTTGTAGATGATGATGTCTACATGGCTGATGAAAAGGAGCGGCAGGAATATGTTCTGAATGACAGTGGAATCATATTTCAGGGAGTGGAGAAAGATATTCAAGAAGAAGCTTGGAACTATGGACAGGTAAACAGCACCATCTCTTCCAGAGCTTTCAAAATAAGAATAATGGATAAATAGGCTCTTGAACAGAAAAAAATCATTCTCTCCTAGTATAATAGTTCAATATTCCTCACTCACTTCAGATTTTCTTGCAGATACATATCTCATTTATCATTACATTACAGACAGCATCATCAGGCTCATTTCCCCCATGTGGCATGTGCTCATACAGAAATAAAAGAAACAAAGCCTATTTTTAGTTTTCCTTTGCCTGTTACAAACTGGTAAAACTGGACTTGTTTTCTTGGCCCTTGTAGAGAGCAAAGAAAGCCACTGGGTATTGCAAAGCCAGTGCATGTAAATATTTATGCAATCTGTTCAGTAATGGGGCAGAAGACACAAAAAGGATACCCCAAATGTACTCAACTGAAACAACTCGTTGTTGGAATTTTTGAAAGTCAGCCTGGCCCTCCGAGTCAGAACTGCAGCCCATCTCCAGTCATGCAGCCATCCTGCAACTGCCCAGGCCAGCCAGGACATTCCTGGCCACTGCAGGCCCTCCAACTGCACCAGCATTTGCAGACAGCATTTCCATTGATCCTCCTGAACCCATGGCTGCTTTTACACTGATAATGAAACCAGGCCAGAGTTCCTTTCCATCTCACAGTCAAGGGCCATCCCTGCCTGGCCACATCCATCTATCCAGCCAAGCACTGGGGCGTTCTCTGGGCCAAAGCAGTGTCTTGGTGACCCTAATCCACAATAATTGTTTTTGTGGGCTTCTTTCAGTTCAGCTCACCTGATATGAGGTGGAGGCAGCCCATGAGAGTAAAGCTTTTGTGATAGACAGGTGCCTGAAGGGGCACAGCAGGATGTGGGAGGGTGTGACCCTGCTGAGCCCAACCACACTGGTCTTATCTGTGCCACCAGGCCATGCAATGTCCTTGTGAATGCCAGTGGCCACAGCCCCACACGGTGCTCACAGACATCTTTAAAATACTATGAGAGTTGGCAGCTTAATGGTTATGTTTTCTTCTTGGCTCAATTCTCTTTAACAGTACAGAAAACACCTCTAGTCCCAACATCTTCCATGCTAGGAGAAGGAAACTAGGTGGGGAGTCTATCCTTGCCTTTTTTTATGAAATTAACCTTTAACACATTGCTTGTTTTGATTCCAGTTTGAGGAGGACATCCTTGATATCTCGCTGGCTATTCTGGATCGGAGCCTGAACCACCGTGAGGAGCCAGCTGTGGATGTCTCCCAGCGGAGCAGCCCTGTCTATGTGAGCAGGGTTATCAGTGCCATGGTAAAGTGACCCAGCACTTACAGCTGGAAATGCACCTCCCAGCAAAACCACAACCCACACTCACACTTGAGCATGAATTCCTCAATGTTTTATAGGTGTAGCCAAGCAAAAAATAGCTACAAAATAGGTAAAATGGAGATTCAGTCTTCTTCCCAAAAGTTTGCTCATGACTGAGGGAAAGTTTCCGAGAACTTCTGAGAAACATCAAAACTCAGATGTATTTTCCAAGCAGATTTTCAGTCCATTAGATATTTTCACTAATTTGGTCTATTCTGAAATCACCTCCTAAGTTTTTCAAACACCAAGAGAAGCACAAAATATGTTGGAAAACCAATGCTGGTTCAGCTGCATCTAATGTCTGAACTGAGCATTTTTTACTTAAGGGATATTTGTTCAGTGAGGTTTTTATTATTTCCTGCAACAAATAGTAACAATTTCTCAGCACACATTCATCTTCACAAACACATAGATGCACAACTTAGGCAGCTGAAAAGTTTTCCATTTTATAAATAATGCATTCCTTATCACATCCCTTAGCTGAGATTCCTCCTTAATAGCTGTGGTCTTTTTCAGCCTTTTGGACAGCACTCACTTGAGGCATTCTCAACAGAAAGTAAATAACTCTAATCAGATGTACAAAATTACTATAACTACAAATAATTAGGAAAAAAAAATTAATAACTTACTGCATCCTGTACCACCACACTTGATACTTAAACAGGGCTCTACAATGGATGTGCACAAAAATATGCAACCACACCTAACAAGTTTGGGCAAGCTGTAAGTACTTTGCAACAAATGCACATTCAGAGAAAAGATGGATTTCTCAAGGCTTCCATAAATCACTTGAGAATGTGAAGCAGCATGGATGCACAGTCTAGCAGAGTAATGACATGCAAGGAGGTGAGACCAATAGAGATGAAACAGAGAAAATGTAAACAGGTGTCAGCCAGTACATTTGGGGCCATGAGAACACATTTGGGTACTGAAAACAAGGCAGTTTAGAATCACCAGATTTGCAGTGTGGTCTGGGTTTGATCTTGGGTTTGGTCTTTAAGAAGACAAAATTCTAAAATTCAAATATTCTGTCCCACCACCCAATCAATGAGAACAGTGCTACCCACACAGGATCACTTCTAACTATTTCCCTCTCTCTTTTCCTGTGAATGCTTTAATTCTCTCATGAGAAGGACTCTTTCAGGTTAACAGCAACGATGAGAAAGGAGTAGTGGAAGGGAAGTGGAGCGGGAAGTTCCGCTCGGGAACAAACCCCCTGCGCTGGAGCGGGAGCGTGACCATCCTTCGGAAGTGGTACCGGGCCAGGTACCGACCCGTGCGCTACGGCCAGTGCTGGGTCTTTGCAGGAGTCACCTGCACAGGTACACAGGGAGAGATGGAAATGACACCACAGGGGCAGCTCACTACCAGTTCTGCAGCCTGACTTTGTCACAATACCACTGAAGCTGTTTCAGCTTTGACAGGGAGAGTGAAGAAGCTCTTCTTTCCATGTATGAAGGGTTAATCCTTCAGTTTACAGGTTGTAATAACTTGTGACAGCTTTGTGAGCAATCAAACAAAAGCCAGAGGGGTTTTCCAGGCTGGGCTGATGAAAAGAGCAAGGTTTCCTGTTTCAAATCTAGGATTCAAAGAAAACCAGTACTCTTTTAAGCCCATCTCCTCACAGTGACAGTTTTCTACTGCTGTATCTTACCTGCTGGTGACACAAGAACAAGTTACAATTGTGAGGACCTGTAAAGGGAGCTGCAAGTCAAGAAAATCATTGCATCCTAGCAGTGTCCAGTAAGAGCTGCTCTGAGACACAAGAACCCCTTTGGGGAAAATACAAAGGAAAACTGAGAGGTGTATCTCCATAAGTGGGAAAAAACCCAAGGAATAAACAGAGGAAAATAGGATGAAGAATCAAAGATTAAAATTAATGGGTGAACCAAACTCTTATTAAAAAGGACATGACAGCTAAGAATGTCATGTGAATGGAAGTGTCTTTTAAGCAATTTTGCACAATGGCTGTGACCTTTGTCATAGCTGGAGGGACATTTCTGAAGGTCTGTTTCACCACTGTAAACATACACTAAACTGTTTGACCAAAAAACCCACTTTTTAAATGTCTGCAAAATCGGTTTACAGGGCTTTTATGGTATTCTGTATTGCAGTATTGAGATGCTTGGGAATACCTACTCGTGTTATTACAAACTTCAACTCTGCCCATGACAAGAACCTCAATCTGAGCATTGATAAGTACATTGACGTGTCTGGAAACAACTTGCACTTGAGTGAAGACAGTGTGTGGTAAATATACATATTTCTTTAATATTCCTTCCATTATATTTCCCACTAATTGAAATATCTAGAGTCATGCTCCTGAAAAACCACCCTGACCTCATCCTCTCAGTGATATAAAACTCCACACCAGACCTTTGGCTTTTTGTTCAGGAATGTCCAATATTGAATTATTGACTCTGGAATGAAGTATTTTCCTTTTAACATTTATTTTTCATAACATCCCAACATTTCTCAGCAGTATAACACAAAAAGCTGGCAAAAAAGGGGAAAGATATCATGCAGGGAATACAGCAGCTGCTCTCTCTACAGAGGAGTTTTCATTCACTCAATTAGGATTATTTCTTGCACTGTATGAATCAGATATTCTGCATTCTACCTCCCTTACAGGAATTTCCATGTCTGGAATGAAAGCTGGTTTATTAGAAGAGACCTCGGCTCTTTTTATGATGGATGGCAGGTTCTGGATGCAACACCCCAGGAAAAAAGCAAAGGTAGCACATGCAAATATAAAACACCTATAGATAGTGATACTCCCAAAGATTGCCAGGGGAATTTCAGACAATTCTCTTCTATATATTCCTTGCAGATGTAGCATTAACTTGGGTGCACAAGAAGAGCAATACCCACATCAATCTCCAGCAGGAAGCTTTTCTGTCAGCCTCTGGATTGCTGACCAATATAACAATTCTTCCTTTTTTAATTTCAATTCTCTGCCTCCACAAAAGCCAGCACATCTTAAATTCATTTATCTTACCCTTGTTTATCTTAGCCCCCCACATCACACAGTCCCATTCCTCACTACCAGGTTTAACAAATTCAGTTTCCTGGTTCTTCTGCACTGTTGATTCCCATCTCTTCAATCTGGCTGTACTCCTGACTGGGCTCCCATCCCTCACATCCTCTCCTCTCCTTTCAGCTGACACCTTTGCCTTGCAGCCTTTACTGTGTGAGAGCATTTCTCATGGCACACATCATCAGGAGCTTTAGCTCTCCCTACCAGCCTCCTCTGCAGCCCCACCTTTTGACAGAAAGTACATGTGGAATCTCTGGACATGCTGTTACCACCTTACACAGACATGAAAACAGAGTACTTGACCCAAATGTGTCTGTAGTGAGTGAGCCTCTCCCTCTTGCTGTCAACATGAGGATTTATGTTGTTCAACTTCTCCCTCTCTAATACAGGCATCTATCAGTGTGGTCCTGCCTCCACCAGAGCCATTAAAGAAGGGGATGTGAACCTGGATTATGACAGCCCATTTGTGTTTGCAGCAGTGAATGCTGACTGTGTTACTTGGATTCGCTATAGCAAGAAAAGAAAAGAGAGAATTTATTCTGATACCAGGAAGATTGGGAAATTTATCAGCACCAAAGCAGTGGGCACCAACTCCCGTGTGGATGTCACTGCCAATTACAAATATCCAGAAGGTAAATTCTTTATTACAGTAGTTTTGCCACTGATGATCAGATGTGAAAAGAATTTAGGCCTTTGTTGGACTGAGCACTGACTTAATTTCTTTACATCTAGAGTCAAGTAATTGTGAATTTTCCAAGTCTTAGGGCTCCTTATCTGCTGATACTGATTCAATTGAAACAACAGCCATTCTGGAGTGCTGTTTGGGGAGAATTTCTACAAAAGGGTTTTCTTACCCTTCTCTCAGTTTCAGAGGAGATGGTAACTGCCCTACCTTATGCAGAATTACCTTTTTATTGCCCACAGCTTCTCAGAGGAGGCCATGAACAGCCACCTGGAGCTGATGGGCAGGTTTTACTGTCCAGCCTTCGTGGCCATCTACATTCATTTGTTTTTGTGACAAAATACATGTTAAGGTTAGACCTCATTTTCTCCTCTGAGTATCTTTGCCCTTTTCAGCTTCCCTAAATTTCTGAGATCAGCCATGGTTCCACCGCACTATACCCAGTACATGCACAAGATCTCTGATCATGGTATCTTTCAATGCAGGATCCTCAAAAGAAAGGCAGGTGTACAAGAAGGCACTGAAGCTGCTTGGTGTGAGAAGACCTGGAAAAAGAACCAAAATTCTAAGACCCAGAAGACGATTTTCAAGGGCACAGCCTGCAGAAACCCCCGGCATCTCGGGGAAGCTGCTCCTTGATGCATCTCCTGTGATTGGCCAGGACATCCTCCTTACCCTGACACTCAGAAACTCGACCTCAGATTTTAAGACCATAAAGGTTAAACTGAAGGCTTCAGCCATTCTCTACACCAGAAAACCCAAGGCAGAGATTCTGCAGTTGCATAGGTCTGTTAAACTTGGATCTGAGGAAGGTAATTTTAATTTTATTACAGCTTTTATTACTGAAGAAGACAGTTGTGGGTTGTGGTCAGATCACATGAAAATAAAGAATGGCTCAAGAAATGTATGACCTGCAAACAGTTGGAGGTCAAAGCTATTCAGGGGAAAAGAAACACATATATTTTCCCTATCTTAAGCATTTGCTTTCAGGCACTGACAAAAAGGAGACTGAGCAGGGTGACTTTTTGTCTGACCCAGCACAGCCACTGTTGGTGCTACATTGTGACCTTTTTTGCTAAGAGAGAACAACTAAGAAACACACACTGGAGATTAGTGAGCTGCTAGCTCACTAGCAAAGCATAAAGACAGACTAAAGGGGGAAAGCCAAGCCTAAGACTCTGACAGCAGCAGCTGCAGGAAGGGCTGTGCCACCTGCAGAGAGTGGTCTCTGCCCTGCTTTCATAGGGACAGTGCTGAAAAATGAGAGGTAGCACAGATGAGCAGAAATACCATCTCAAGCTAAAACATAACACATCAAAACTCATCCCACATTTCCAGCAGTAGAACTCTTTTTTCTCAGTACACTGAGTTCCACTGCCTTCCTCACTGGCACAGAGACTCTGACTGTGCAAGGCAGAGGCTGGACAGCTGCATTTAAACCAGCCCACCTTCTGAGCTCTGCCCTCTTTGCAAGGAAGGAGCAATAAATTCCAGCTTCAGATAAATGAAAAATCACCAGCAGGTGTTGCCACATCCATCCATCCTTGGATCTGTCCAGATACCCATCTGTACCTGACCATTTAGTGGTTTATGTAAATATAAGTAGAAGTCACCCATGAGCATCATTCCAGTCTGTTGGTGTCAACACCCACAAATGTGCAGCCCCAGGGTGATAAGAGTATTTCTTCTTAAAACACAGATATCTTACAGGTACTCAGGTACAGGTATCTTATCTGGTACTCAGAAAAAGGAAGAGATGGAAATTTTGTTTGTTTCCATTCCAGTGAAAGAGATTTCTTTCAAGATCTCCTATTCCCAGTACAAAAACTCTCTGATGGATGACAGGAAGATTCTAGTGACTGCTGTGTGTCAACTCAAACAGGGAGCCTCACTTCTAGTTGAGAAGGATATTGTACTCCAGGATTCTTTTCTCACCATCAAGGTAAAAGCTAGTCCCTTCTGTGACCCTTGAGAGATGTGCTGAGAAGCAGAAACTAGAATTCCCACTCCATCTATTCCTCATGGGAAGGAGTATGGGAAGTGAAATCATGTCTGAGGGTGACTGGATCTTGTTGCTGTGGTCATATGATACAAATGAAATTTGTAATATGAAATACACTAAAAAGAGGCAAATATTTCCATGGCATGGCTGTGCTGGGATATTTTTGCTGATGCTTATTAACGTGGCACTGATTAAGTTCTCAGTGTTACAAGAGTTACAAGGTAAGTGTACCTAAGGAGGGACAGGCAGAATACAGATGGACAAATCTCATCCATATTTAGACCTCTCCTTTTGTTAGAAAAGTCTGATCAATACCTTCCAGTTTATTTAGGAAGATTGATGTTTATCAAAGACACCTCCACTGACCAGCTGATTATACCTGTGAGGGCTGTGAGTCTATTACCAATATTGGAAGAAAGGTCTTTAACTGTATCAAATGAGTGTCACTTTTCACCTTCTGCAACACTGCCCAAGTGATTAATTAGGACTGGAGGCTTTCTCTTTCTTGCACTTTTAACTGACTTTTGACAAATATCATACAATGAATAAAAAGAAGCTCTTAGTCCACAGGAAAGATCCTGCACTGTGTTTGCCCAGGGACAGTCCTGGTTTTGCACGGCCCATCACATCCACATAAAGGAGATGAACCGGTTTTGGACACCAGATTTAAATACTGTGTAACACATGGGATCAAATGCTATCTGCTCATCTTACTGTAAATAACATAGAGGGAATATGGGAATGTGGGAATGTGCAGAGTCCTTCAGGGCCTCCAGACTAGATTAGCTGTCCCAAACCACTCTGCCAGTGGCATACAAGAAAAGCAAGGGCACACACAGGAGTAGAAAGTGTGGTTTTTTGCAGGTCTGGCAATTTCTGAATACCAAGTTCTAGTGAGACTTCATAAAAAGTCTTTGTGCTGTGCCATGCAAATAACAGAGTCAGTTTATGTAAGGAAGGCACCTGGACTAAATTACTTCAGTGATTAAGTTTTAAGAAACATTTATGTTTCTGTTGGTTGAAACTTCCCTTTAAACATGGAGACAGTAACAGAGAAATACAATTGGGCTGATGGACTTCTCGATTGTGTTAACTAATATTACATTATTTACAAATATATACCACATGTACCAGTTCCACATTACCTCAGCCAAAATAAGGTAATGAATATGTTTATTTGCTAATTTGCATTCTTTTCTCTGAGACACCACAATTCACCTCTGTCTCACACCTCCCATGTCCTCCAGTTCCAAACCTTTCATTTAGCCCAGTTAAAGGTAATTTAAGGTACCTCCAGTAGTTAACCATATGTGCCAATACTTGCATTCTCATTCTGTTCTCACTCTGATGAGTATCGTACCCTGTGTTATACATGAAACCATGCACTGACCTAGTTAAAAAGGAGATTAAATGGTAGATTCTCCAGAAGTTTGCTGACTCTTAGCCACACTGGATGGCTCACTCAAGGCTGAACTCTGTTGCCCAGAACTATGTACATGAACTAATTCCTGGCTCCTCCCTGCCCAGGTGATCCTAAGAGGGTAAGTGGTTTGCAGTGGGAATGGAAGGAGAGAAGCTTTAGGAAGACATGAGACTGGTGCTGTGGCTGAGCAGAATGTTTTCTGTCTGTAGGTCCTGGGTGCAGCTGTGGTGCACAAGCCTGTCAGCGTGGAGGTGACATTTACCAACCCTCTGTCTGAGGAGGTGACAGACTGTGTCCTGAGAGCTGAAGGCAGTGGCCTGCTCAAAGAGCAGCTCCGAATCCAGTACGTAAATGCTTCTGGCTGGTAACTCGTTCATTTTGGTGGGAAATCTGGAGTACCAGTGGGTTTTTAAAAAGATTCTGTCAACCTCATGACTTTCATTTGCATCAGCCTTGGACAAAATGCCACCATGTCCCAACTCTCCATACAGCAGATGGAATTTTTGCACCTCTTTTACCAAGATTTGAATTACAGAATGCTCAGGGAGTGGAGAGATGGCATACAGTCTTAAATTTGAGTACTCAGAAGAATACATAGCAAGAATCTTTCAGCTGCTTTAACTTACAAATGCATTCTCTCTTTTAGAGTGGAAAGAATGGCCCCCATGGAGACTTCAACAGTGGAATTTGAAATCATTCCCTACAGGAGTGGCACCAGGCAGCTTCAGGTGGACTTGGTTTGCACCCACTTTTCAGACATTAAGGGATTTGTGATGCTCCACGTGGCTCCTGCTCAGTGATATAACCTGTACAACAGTTCAGTTTTGCCTGGTTATGAGGTGGTGCAGTGCTCATGTGTTCTCATGAATGGAAGCACAGAAATGCAGATTACTCAGCCAAAATAAAGTGATGTAATATGAACAGGAATAATAAAAAGGTACCACAGACTATACTGTAAAGACAGTGTCACCCTTCTCATTCTCCAGCCTGTTTTATGGGCCTTCACACATACAATTACTAGTGGGAATCATTATATAATTTAACTTGAAGGACAGGATCAAGTGGTTTTCAGCATTAGAGCCTGTAGCAATAATAGCAGCTGGATTTCCAAGGAACATAATTTAAAATCACTGGTTTTATAAGCTTCATGGAATGCAATTTAATTATCACAGAATGATAAAATGGTTTGAGTTGGAAAGAGTTTTAGAGCTCATCTTGTTTCAGCTGCCTGCCATGGGCAGGGACACCTTCCACTACCCCAGAGCCCTGTCCAACCTGGCCTTGAACACTTCCAGGGTTGGGGCAGCCACAGCTGCTCTGGGCACCCTGTGCCAAGGCCTCAGCACCCTCACAGGGAAGAATTTCTTCCTCTTATCCAATCTAAACCCATCCTCCTCCATCTTAAGGCCAGTCCTCATGCCCAATCTCCCTATTACCTTGTGAAAAGTCCCTCTCCATCCTCCTTGTAAGCCCCTTTTAGGCACTGGAAGGGGCTCTAAAGTGTCCCTGAAACCTTCTCTTCTCCAGGCTTATATCCACTAAATATGTTCTATTCTGTAGGAGCCAAACTACTATCCAAGTAGCGGACACAATTAAATACTAGAATTAATTTCATCTTATTGCCAGAAAGGAAATACAGCAATAAGATATGGCAGTGTTACAACAGAACTCTCTTCTTATGACTGGAAAAATGAGAAGCTACAAAAATGTAGAAAAGCAGAAAAGTAAGGGCATCAGAAAGACATATGAAAATTCACAATTAACAGTCACTCAGCCCACAAAGCTGCTTAAAGCAGATCCTCATTCATGAAGGAGGCATTGTGCCACCCATATCTAAATCCCTAATGTGTCCATTCACTCCTTGCAGAGTTAACAAGCCAATATAACAAAGCTCTGAATGCTTCTAAATGACAATTTGACTTTTTCCTCCTGACAGTCAGTAATGTCCAGCAAAGCAGGACCAGCTTCCCCAGAAAGAATGTCCCATGCACACAAAGTGACCCTGTGACACAGATTAAACTGAAGACTCATTTAAATATTTCTTTGATTTACAGCCAACAAAAATCTTCAAAACATGTGAAGTCCCATTTTATTACATCAATTACAATATTTTGCCACCCACACATATACTTACAGTGGATGTGGAAGCTTGGTAAAACTAGTCAGCCCAGAGAGACTGGAATGAAGGTTGAAAAGGACACACACACACAGGAATTCAGATTTCTCCAGGCAAAGGAGAGGGGAATAGGTAGCTTTGCACCTATCAATTAAGTCTTGCAAGATCTTGGAGAGTCAGGGTATACAATCCTCCACTAGCCTCAGAAAAGGCCTTGAGGTAGTGATGGTATTTCAGAAAATCTTATTAAATCTTGCAAGAATGCACACTGACATTACATTTAACACACAGTACAGCCAAAACATTCAAATTCCTTCAGTATTCCCTCTTAAATACAATCCAGGCAATTATTTCAGACAGTGTTTGTTACAGGAGCTTGGAATGACCTCATCCTAATTAACAACCTGTAAAGGAAGGCTGCAGTTCAAAGGGAAAGCAGCGCTGCAGAGCCTGGGCCAGGCTCCCAGCTTTGCAACACTCGCTGGCTTTTCACAGTGTCAGCATTTTCATCTGCCCTCAGCAACCACACCCAGCTCAGTCCGAGTGTGAAAATGCAGATCTGGCCAGTGCCATGCAGGAGAAACATTCTTCCTGCATGAGAAGTGAGACAACTGTTCAATTACGCTAATGTTTATTACAGAGAAAAACATGTAAGTGCCCGAGGAAGGATTTAAATTGCTTTTGTCAAACCTACAATCTTTACACAGCCCTTGGTCAGAAGTCAGTGGGAGTCGGTGGAGTAAAATATGTCTAATTGTCAGTATTTCTCTTTATAAATATGCAGCTTAAATAGGAGCATGCCCAAGAGGCTGACCCAGCCAGCCCCCATTCCAGTCTGATCACTCCAAAGAAAATCCAATGAGCACTGGCTGATATGACACATTCACACCATAAATTGTCTTGAAACACACTGAAATCAGCCTACAGGGTTCTCCCCATCGTTCTGCTCTCCTAAGCTTCTCGATTCAGATTGCAAAAAAATCAAAATCAACCAGAAATAGCCAAAGTTCCTGGTTTCAAATCACATTGTTCTGCCACCAAAGCCTCACTGCTTTACCTGGTCTGTCACTCTCCTGTACTGAATGTGGAGGGCACTGCTCGCTGTAAAGGACAAACCCAAAGGCACAGTGTAAGCATTTCTTGTTGCTCTAAAGCAACAAAAAATTCCCCTCAAAATGAATCCCATCTAATTCATGGGTATGGCACACCAAAGCTGGAAATGTAGACTCACAAAAAGAGTGTATATAATTTTTGATCACTACATTCAGAGAGAGACAGTTCTTAAAGATGCTCACAAAACAGTTTAAGCTTCTTTTTTAAAGGTAATAAAGTTTTTATGGATTTATGTCTGGACCTATAAAACAAGTATCCCTACACAGTATAAGATAATAAAATAAGATCCAGGCAGGATGGACACTTGCAAGGATCTTATGGATTACTTTTCCTCAGGATTTCTAGGAGCATGTTGAGGATGCAGTGGATAGAGAAGTGACAAAACCAGCTAAGTTTAACAAAAACAAGTGCTGGATTCTGCACCTGGGACAGGGCAGCCCTGGGTGTAGGGACAGCCTGGGGACAGGGGCCCCATTCTCACCCGAAGAGATGCCAGTACAAACATTTGATTGCTACATGCAGAAGTCTCTTTTGTGTGTTAACCCTCTCCATGGGGTTTTTAAGCCCATTTCAGTGTCATGAGAGATACAAAGGGACAATAAGTATGTCTCTTTTCAGAGCTGAAGCACATCCTACTCAGGAAATCCTACCTGCAGTTGCCAATTTGACCAAGAGATGGTACTGTGTGTACACACAGCCATTAGAAGGCAGTGATGATGGGATGGATACTTCCCTGTTTCTAAACCACTCTGTTTAGAGGTTCAAAACTCATACATATACTGCAAAGGTGCATTTAAGAACATTGATCATGCAAAGAAAATCGAAAATTTGAGCACAATCAGTTGGTTTACAAGTTACTTAGACTGAAACTGGACTATATTATGTAATCAACTTCACAAATTATTCTTGAGTTTATTGGAGATCATGGGTGTCTGCAAAACTATTGATGACTCACTCCACAGTGAAAGCTGTTCACTTCTGATAACTTATTTCCTGTCTTTTGACCAATTATTATCAATCCAGTGCCATTCCTTTTATATTACAGAAACTTTAAGAATGTATTTAGTCCAAGCCTCCAGCACAATATTTTTAAATAACCTGCGTTAAGTTACATAAATTTAGTTGTTTCTTTTAACACATTTTCTCATTTTTAAGTGGTTTTACTTTTCTGAATTAGGCACAAGAGCAATGGATTTACTGACTGTATTTTTTAACTCCTTGAAGGGTGCACTCTATGCCTTGTTTAGAGCCATGTAAAGATTTACACTTCCTACTCTGGGGTCCTCAGTGCACGGCTCCTTGAAGGAATTGTCACTGGCTGTCTCTAAATGCTTTGCATCCCACTGTGGAACTTCACCTCTTCTGTAGCCTGTCCTCAGTGTGGTCTGAGAGATAAAAGAGTCCTCAACATCTGCACACCAGATAAGCAGGAAAGGTGGCAGCACCACGTCCCACCCTGTACAAAGAAATCAAGCAAACAACTCTGCAAGAGGACAGTTTTTAAGACAGCTGGAGGAAGGAGCTGCTGCCCACCAGAGCAAGCAGAAGCTGAATATTTTCATGGTACCTGGAACCAGCCATGGGCCAAGGTAAACAAAAATAATTTTTATTAGTTCCAAGCATTTGCCAGCTGTGGGTAAGGAAGAGGCAACTGTTCTTGCTCCAAGATATAGCTCATGAGGCCTGTGGAAGAGCTGAGCTTGCAGGGCAGAAGCCAAGTGCTCCAAAGGCTTAGGGAGCTCAGTTTGCATGGCAGACTGCACAAAAAGGCACAGCAATCAAAAGCTGGCATTGATGTCTGAGAGGAGTCTGAGAAGCAGCAAGAAGCAGCTAAGGCAGACAGGTGAGAGTCTGGAAGCAAAGGTAAGTGAATCCTCAGCACAAGGAATGGGAGGGCTGGGAGGAATTAAACAACTGAAACAGAGACCAAGTGCTTGAGCCTCTGGAGCAGGGAAACAGTCCAGGTTCCAGGCAACCTTGAAGAAAGGTGACAGTAAGGTCCATGAAAAGTCATTTGATGGAGAGGGAGCCAGACTCCACATCACTCACTATTCTTTAAGATAGACAGAACAGACATCTTCATCACAGAGAAGAAAATAGATGAGGTCAGAGCTGGCTCCATAAGGCCTGAACTGGTGCAGGGCTTTGAACTGGGACAGCCATGATAGGATTTGAAAGCTGGACCAGAACCATTCACTGAAAACAAAATTTATATGGGGAAAAGAGAAACAGAGCACACAATCCAGTAAGAGTCACCAAGAAACACAGAAGGGACAACCACAATGGGAGAAGGTATCAATGCAGAGGATAAGACAGGACAAGACATCAGGAGGGACTGAAATCTGCAAAGACAGCAGCTATGGCTTTAGCACAGGAGCAATCAATTCAGATAGCAGAGAAATGCTCCAAGAATTTTAATTGTTTTTAGCTGCAACAGAGGGAGAAGTACAGATCAGCAAGGGGAGGTGGCTGACAGCACATGTCACATAAGGGGCAGCAGTTACAACCCACAGGGCCAGGGATCTTAGTGATGAGCTACAAAAAGATAAATAAAGTCAGGATGATCCCAAGGCTGAGATAAAACAAGGAGTAAGAGGCTGCTTGAAATTGTGACAATTTTTTTGTCTCCTGGTGCTGGACAGAAGCATGCATGATGTGTACAAAGCCTGTGTAGGAGACAGGAGGAGCATCTTTTCTGTCTCCTGCATCTCTGGGTATAGCATTGTCAACGAATGTGGTACAAAGTAGG
The DNA here is from genome assembly GCF_001522545.3 of Parus major. NCBI lineage: Eukaryota > Metazoa > Chordata > Aves > Passeriformes > Paridae > Parus > Parus major. The sequence continues at coordinate 6,441,794 of NC_031788.1, forward strand.
AAAACTGGTGCTTGATCCAACTGTGCATTTGAACCAGCAGCAAAGTTTGCACCAGCTCAACAGTCAACACCAGAACAACCAAGATCAGAGTGATGGTCCCTACCATTGCTGGACAGAATGTCTCAAAGTCAGGGGGAGAATGTCTGGGTGGAGAAACACCTGATCAGCTGTTTGTGTGTCCCAGAATGCAGCTAGAGCCCAGCTGCAGGCAGCTCACATTCTGTGAGCCCAAACTCATTCTGTATCTTCTCACACTACAGGTCTGAGCATCCAAAAATGTGATTTCATGATCCCAGAGAATAACAAAAACCACCACACAGAAGAAATCAGCACTGAGAGGCTCATAGTGAGGCGGGGACAGCCATTCACCATCACTCTGAGCTTCTCAGCTCCAACACACAACTACCTGCAGCAGATGAAGAGGACCTTCCTCATCGTACAGACAGGTAATGTCATTACAAACCTACCAGAGCTCTGCTCCTCCACCCACCTGAAGAACAGAGCTGGGGGCAAAAGCCATCTCCAGAGCTGGGCAGGAGCAACCAAATTTAGATGTGAGGGCAATGAACTCTTCATGTAAGGCAAAGTAGTCTCCTGCTGCTGCAGGGTCACAACCAGATGCCTTCCAGAAGAGACACTACAGCACAATAACCAACACAGGTTCACTATTCCATGATTTCAAAGTACTCATGGGATCTCTTCTGGCGTTTAGGGTTAGGAAAGTTCAAACCTAGCTGGCCTGTCACAGATTTTTCTGTTAGTGTTTTCTAGTGAGACCCCTGAGAAGGGCAGCAACTTTCAGCCCCAACTTGTTTTACCATATTGTGATCACTGGGCTGTGATTTTTGTTGCAAGAAACTAAATTCCAGCAACAGCAGGTCTGCACCATTCTGGCTGTTCCTGCTTTCTATAAATCTATGGAAATCACATCTCACTTTCAAATATGGAGGCCATGCTGACCTTGGAGGACACTGACATACTGACCTTAGCAATGTTCAGTAGGCATTAAGCTGCTGAAGGATCATGAGCCTCTCACAAGGAGAGCTATGGCTCCAGAGACAGACAAGGTCCCTGCAGTCTGCACAGGTGAGGAATAAATGCAATGTTTGGAGTAAACACAACCAGATTTCTCTGCCTGCAGGACCACATTCTTCTGAAGCAGATGAAATCCAGGCTGAATTTCCCATCTCCAGCCTGGGAGACCGGAAGCAGTGGAGCGCAGCAGTGGAGGAACAGGACCCAAACTTCTGGACCCTGTGTGTGAACACACCTGCCAATGCCCCCATTGGCCAGTACACTCTGCTTTTACGTGCCTCCAAATCCCTTCAACTCCTGGGCAACTTCACCCTCCTTTTTAATCCCTGGTGCCGAGGTAGGTGGTCAGAAACAAGAAGGCAGGCTGGGATCAGTCACTTCACAGAAACAACTTTGGAGCTGTGGCACTGCCTCCATGGAAGGAGGCTGGGGCTGACTCACCCAGTGCTCCTTCCACACCTGCCCTGCTCCTCTCAGCACCTCAGGAGAGAGGTAGGGGCTCATAAAGCCCAAAGTTTCCTGCCTCAGCACTTCTCTCTCTTCCTTGGAGTACTCCATTGCAGGAACCCTGTCCTTCTGCTAAGGGAAAAATGTTTGATTAAATGTTTCCTATAATAGAGATTTTAGAATGAGTCAAGATTGTAATTGATGTGCTTAAGACCACTGTATCTTTCTTAGTATTAGAACTTTTCAGCCAGGAGAGTGGAAGAGCCAACAAGTGCAACAGCCTGGGTTCAGAGGAACTTTTTGGACAAGGAAATGGAGATAACAACAAAATTCTTCTTTCCTGTCTGATTCACAGTCTGTGGTATTTTTCAGGGCAGAATGCCAAAGCGCAGTGGAATCTGCTGATGGATGAGAGATGCAAGTGCCTCTGAGACCAGGAATGCTTTTTTCCTGAACCCTTTTTTTCCTCTAATCTAGATGATGAGGTGTTCTTGGCTAATGAGGCACAGCGGCAGGAGTACATTTTAAACCAAGATGGCATCATCTACCAGGGGACTGAAAATGCAATCCTAGCCCAACCCTGGGACTTCAGTCAGGTAAGTAAGAGGTCCAATGTGTCTGTGCACTCTTCCAACCACCATCAGAGGAAAGCTGCATGTATCTGGTGTGAACAGGATGCTCTGATGAGAGTTCTATCCATCTCCATGTTCTCTGCACCCACTACCTCCTGTGCAGGAGAACAGGGGCCTGTGTATGAAGTCCTATAACCCAGAACATGTAATTTCAGTTTCCTTCTCAGGCCATCCTCTATAAAGGAATGCATTGATCTGTATCTAAGCTTTGTGTTCCTTCCTTTCATCAACAGGTATAAAAGCATTTAACAGAGCTCAGTAATACTGTCTCTATATAACAGATAAAGTGAGGACAAGATCTTTCTGTTTGTCCAAGGCCATCTGACACAGCCAGTGATTAGAATGGGATTTTATTTCACTTCAGTGCCAGCAGATCATAAAAGTACCTCTGTGCCAAGCTAGAGAGTGCTCCAGAAAAGCATCAATTTCCCTCAATCAGGGGACACAGTATCATGCTGATGCATTTCCCACCTTCAATGAAGTTGGAGGTCTGTCCTCAGCTCCCCCTGCAAATCCCTGCCTGGAGCCCTCCCTCACAGCCCACTTACCTAAAACTATCAGCAGAAAGGGAGAAACAGTCTGCACAGCCACAAACCCTTGTGGGGACTCAAGAGAACAAAAGTTCAAGGAGAATTTCCTGAAATGATGTGTACTTGTTTCAGTTTGAGGAAGATATGGTTGACATCTGCTTCATCCTGCTGGCTCTAGGGGAGCACTTCCAAAGAGAAAAGGATCCTGCCCAGCGCAAAAGCCCCATCCACGTCTGCCGAGCAGTTGCTGCCATGGTAAGGAGGGCAGAGAGCCAGGGGGAACCTTCTCAACCCCAGGTCAGGCCAAACCACTGACCAAAGGGGAAGCCTGTTCCAAACAACACCTCCTGCCCATCTCCAGCCTGTCCTGGTACTCCCTCAGCAGACAATCGTGCTGCAGGAGGTTCTTAGCAGTGAGAGTGCACTTACTGAATAAATCTCAGAGGAGATGCTGTACCTGTTCTGCTCAGCCATGACCTTCATGCTTTGCACAGAAAAAGTCCTCTTGGTTTCATTTGCTTTGGGAGTAACTTCCACAAACAGGATCAGGTGGACCTATCAAAGAGAGGCAATTCCTGAATACAACGTTCTCTTCTTCTCTGCAGCTGAACTGCAGTGAGTTTAGAACCCTGACAGAATGTGAGCCTGGGCAACCCTATAATGGGACACCCCCTTCCAGGTGGCTGGGAAGCAGCCCCATCCTCCGGCACTGGATTGCATCAAAATTCCAGCCTGTTCGCTACGGGAGGTGCTGGGTGTTTGCTGCAGTCCTGTGTTCAGGTACAGTGCTCCTATAACCTTTAATCTTTAGGTGAGAGGCAGATCTTCAGCTTCCTCATCAACACTCAGCATCACTGCCTTCGAGATAAGAGTATCAGTACATCCATCCACTGAATGCACTTATGAAATCTTATTTCCTGAGGGAGCAATGCTTCTTGCAAAGTCCAAACAGCAGACCTGGTGTCATTCCTAACAGGCCTAGCACCAGAAGAAGCTCTGTGTCTATCAGCAGAGGCACCCTTAGGGCAGGATGTGTAACTGGTTCACAGCTCTCTCTTCTGCACAGTTCTGAGATGCCTGGGAATTCCTACCAGGGTGGTCACTGGCTTTACATGGGCTCACAACACCAAGAGCAGCCTGAGTGTGGATGAGTATTATGATGAAGATGGGACACTGCTTACGCAGGACAAGAGTGCTCGTGTCTGGTAAGAACACATGGCAGGGCCCAAGAAAGAATTTGAGACAATACTTGGATGTGGGAAATGAAACGTGGGGGAAAGGAAAGAGGTAAAACAGCTGCAAGGAGGTGATAGGACACAGCTCAGCTGAAATCCTGTCTACAAAACCTGTTCTTGATAAACTGCTGCAACCCAGATTCAAAAGTGCCCTTTCTCTAGGGCCCACAAAGGAAGAATGATAGCCCAGTCCAGCTAGAGAAACTCCACTTATTCCCCACACAGAGGCCTTGCTCTTAACATGAACTGAACTCTTTCAAGGGAGCATTAACTGGCTGTGGTTTGGCAAAAGCTTTACTGTATCTCAGGGCTCAGTCCCTCGATACAAGCTCATGCTGCTGCCCCTTGCAGGACCTTCCACGTTTGGAACGAATGCTGGATGGCTCGGACAGATTTGCTACCAGAGTACAGCGGGTGGCAGGCACTGGATGCCACCTGCCAGGAAAAAAGCAAAGGTAAGAGACCAGAGATGGGCTTGAGCAAGGGCAGGAGGCAAGTGAAGCATGGCACAAATAAAGCTGTTCAATATTCCTCCTTTCCCATCTTCCAGCAGAAGGATGCAAAAGGACAGGAACTCACTCTGGTGACTTCAGGCAGAAAACTGTAATTTGTTTGGTTTGTGCAGCTCACATAGAAGAGCTCTGTCACTGCTTCCTAATGGCCTCCTAAACTAGACACTTCACCAGTATAAGTCTAAACTAGGGATGGGTTTAATTGGGAAAGCATCTGAATCTTAACTGGACCACATTTTCTCTTCAGGTCTATCCTTCTGTGGGCCAGCCCCTGTTCATGCCATCAAGGAAGGGGACACACAAGTTGATTATGATGTCTCCTACTTCTTTGCTGCCATCAATGCCAAGTGTCATGTCTGGATACACAAAGCAGATGACACCCTCAAGCCAGCTTTTGGTGGGACAAAATACACCGGTAACAACATCAGCACCAAGAGCGTTGGCACTGAACGCTGTGAGGACATCACACAAAACTACAAGTATCCAGAAGGTATGGGGCAGGCACACTCCTTGTCACTATTACAAGCAAGGAGACTAGAGCAGAGCCAAACCAGAGCACCAGGGTCATTCACTTCTCACTACCTCCCCTTCTTCAGTGGCACTAGAACACCTAATTCTCCCTGTCTCCAGAGCCTAAGCAGAGGTCATTACCCAAACTTCATCCTGCTTTATAGCATTAAGGTCTCTAGAAGACCAGGTGTTTGCTCACCAAGCACTTTCATGTCTGGAATACCTTTTCTCATTTCTGTTATCTCTGGACATCCACCTCCCATTACCTCTGTAATGTAAATATGGATAGATTATTTCAGACTCTAGCTTTCTGAAAAGGACTGGTGTGCTCTCAGATACTGCCTAAGTCTCTCCCTCAACAAGTATCTCCCCTTTCAGAATCTGAGTGCTGTTTCCCTGGCCCAACCCTACCACCTCATTTAACCTGTGGCTTGTTGTCTTCATGGCTGCAGGAGACAACTGCAACTTCTCCACACATGAGAACATGGAATTGTGCCTTAGCTACAGCAAGAAAAAAACAGCTGCCTCCTCTACTCTGAGAGATGTTAGCGCCAAGGTGTTTTAAAAACTATGACAGCTATTCCCAAGTAGAATCTGTCAGGCACATCCAATGAATATCCTGACAGCTGAAGCTGTCAAACTGTTCCAATGCACAAAAGGATATCTCTCTATGCTCTTAGAAACAGTTATCTACAGTACTACCAGAAATCAATGCCATTCTCCTGCTGCTTCTCACCAGTAAACAGGAAAGAGTACCAAAGTATACGCTGCTTCTTTTTTGTGACAGGTTCTCTCCAGGAAAAAAAAGTACTTGACAAAGCCTACAGAAATATGAAGGAACTTGAGACAACCAGAAGCAGCACAGAGTTTATCTCCATTCCTACTGCTCTGGAAGACCCAGTCAACCTTTTCATCTGCCTCCAGTCGAGCAGTTCTTTGAAACTGGGACAAGATATTACACTTTCCATTGAAGTGCTAAACCACAGTGGTAGAGAAAAGGCTACTCATCTAGTAGTTGGGATCCAGGCTCTGCATTATAATGGTGTTCCCATTGCCCAACTTTGGAAGGAAGATTTTCATTTTAACCTCCAAAGCAATTCAGGTAAGCATTCTCCTGGGTGCATGGCTAGAAAAGTCCTCTAGTGCTTTCATTACAGAAAAATCCTCCTAGCCCTAGGTTTACAAAAAGTTGGCTGAATAGTTGATTCTAGGTGATTTCCCAGAGAGATTGTGGAGTCTCCCTAATTGGAGATATTCCAGAATCAACTGGACACAATCCTGTGCCATGTGCCCTGGGATGACCCTGCTTGGGCAGGGAGGTTGGACCAGATGATTCCCTATTGTTCATTCCAATCTCACCCCTTCTGTGAAATAACACTTTGGCAACATCACCTTAGAGATTTTCAATCTGCAGATCCAATTTGGGTCACTTAAGCATTTCAATGCTGCAGCTTTTAGTACAATGTTGGGCAGTGAACACTGCTAGGTATCACGCAGGAAAAGACCAGACTGCACTCATCACCTGTTATTTCATCTCTCTGTTGCAGTCAATAACCTGCAGGTCTCTGTGCCTTACACATGGTTTGGAAAAGAGCTGGGAGAGAACCACCTGCTCAGGCTGACTGCCGTGCTGAGAGATGAGGACTCCTTCTGCATGTACCTGGCACAGGAAGAAATCAGCATTTGTGAGTCCCCTCTCACCATTGAGGTAAGATTGGGCTGTCATTCTGCCACTGCAGTAGGGAGAAAACAGCTTTCACAGCCATAAGCAGAAAAACAATTCTGCTGTGCTCAGGGGCTCTCTGAGAAACTAGAGCAGAAGAAATTAAGCTGGACTTTGTCTCTTCTGGCAAATGGGAGCTCAGGCACTGAAAAATTACATATCTTCCTTTAATCATAGAAGAATATAATTTTTTTTCTCACAGTTTCAGCTCATTTGCTTCTTTCAACAGTTCCCAGAAAACATGGTCCAGTACGAGCCAAGCACAGCGAAGATCAGTCTCCAGAACCCCCTCATGGAACCCCTGGAGCAGTGTGTGATCACAGTCACAGGGCAAGGGCTCATTTACAGACAAAGGAATTACAGGTAAGCACAAACTGACTCATCCAAGAACAGCAAACAGAGACATAACACAGGCAAGAGAAATCCTTGCACAGGAAAGGCTGTCCCCAAAAATAACCAGGCAACAACATGGCAGGAAGCTATCACTACAGCATGAAAGCCCTAAGCATCCCATCCTTTATTTACAGATAATGCAGACAATTTTCACACTGAGAAGGAGAAAAGCTAGCTAAGAGAACTTTCAACAGATGTGTAATACATAAGTTGAAGCCAATATGGCATCTGTGAAAGCTTCAACATCAAAGGCATTGACAGCAAGAGGAAAACCTCCTGCCAACAAAAATGATAACCAGAGAAAGGCCACAAGACTCAGTCAGAAACACACATTAAATAAGACAACAGTTAGAGGTCATTGAAATGTGCTATGAAATTTAGAAATTATTTGCTCTTGAGAAATAAATTACTTTTTAGTAAGCAACCTGAACATCCTTAAGTGGAGTAGAACTGTACTGTTCATGACATCTTTACATTCATTACCCACTGTAAGCAATAAAGACAGTGGTGTCTTCCCCTTCTCTACTGAAGAACCACACAAATGTGACTTAGCCAAGTTACCAAAGGGGCATGCTCCCCTTCACATGGCAAACACCCCACATTTGTCTCAAGAAGCTGCATTAGGACAAAGTCCCCTTCAATGTCCCCTTGGAGAGTTTCAACTCTCCTGTCCTATCTCATTCCCAAACAACTTCTAGATGACAATTTAACTGTGGTAGCTCAAGTAACTGCCAGCTTTCTTCTATTTCTTTTTTTTCTTTCCTTCTCTTTGGCACCACATTCTTGTCTAGCAAATGCGTATCCTAGACCCAGGAAACAAAAAACACAAGGGGTGACTCCTGTATAATCCCTTCTCTCCTTTCAGGTTGGGCTCTGTGCAAGCTAAAAGCACCCAAGAGCTGCAAATCCCATTCACCCCCACCCGAGCAGGGCCCAGAAGACTCACTGCATGTCTTGCCTGCCTTCAGCTCCAGAACCTGAAGAGCTACAGAACTACCAACATTGCAGCTGCCTGAGGCCAACTCTGAACAGCTCCTGCTGTCCCACTCAAAAGAGTGGCCATGATCTGTGCCCTGATCATAGGCAAGCATGGATGTTAACAGTTTAATAAAATTTGTATTTAAAACCATGTTTGATTTTGATTATTTGCACAAACTCAACTCTTTCCCATCTGCCACTATGTGCAGTCTCCAACTTTAGAAGTTGAACCTCACTGTGACAAAGATGGACTCAATGCTCAAGCAGACATTGCAGATCCAACCACACCTGTGCTTAGTCTCTTGCCCTACACCTGTGACAAAGTAAGGGGTATCCTAGAACTTTAAAGTGAAGATAGATGTAGCATGTCTCTAGGGATATACATATACATATAGGAGGATATATCCCTCTATAGATCTTTGATATTGGTAAGGTAAGGTAGTCAACAATATTTTCTGCTGCTTTCTTAGAAAATAAAAAAGAGAAAGCTCGTCCACTGCTCTCTAAGGTTAGATAGAAAATAGCAGAAGTGCAGCACATTTTAAAATTATTCACTGGGCTGCCTGCAAAAGAAGCAAGACCCTTTCATCCTTTATATATCCTTTGCCCTCTGAAGACAGATAAAGCAACTAATGTAAATCTAGCAATATTTTATTTTTCTCCGAACCCCACAGTAGTTGTAATGTCTGAAGAATGGGGCACGTTAAGATGCAGCATTGCATCATCCCAAGAATCCAAGCAAAATGACACCTTCTGCAATGGCAAAAGGCAACTTCCTGGAGAAGTTCTTCCAAGTGGCAGTGAAATTCTCTCCTATATTGTTCTCATCATTTTCCATGCAGCTGAAGAACAGCAAAGTTCACTGGAAATGCAGATGCCAGAACCAGTGGCAGCAACACACGTAGGCACACAAGAGTTAAAGTTGATCTTGTGTGAAGTTCTTAACTTTGTTCATGTTGTGATCTACTGCACCAGTTAGAAACTGCACCCAGCCTTCCTCTGATGCTGGACATACATGGCTTGTCCTGCAAAAGCAGAGGAAATCCATTAGGGAAGCCTCCTGGGTGTGTTATGCATCAAGGCAACATGGGGATATTGTGAAGCTCTGAATAAGCACAGCAGTAAGACAAGGCTGCTCTAGCCCCACAGGGCTTTGAGCAAAAAAGAACTCACGCTCATGTCTGTAGTCCCAAACCCAAAACAAGGGAACCACTATCATCCCTAGCATCCTTTTCTTACTCCCAACCCTTTGTGACTAGATAACATCATCAGAGTTCAGAAATGGCAGCATCTACTGTCTAGAAATGAGTCATCTTTGACATGAGGCAGAAATGTATCAATCTTCATAGTAGGGAACACACTCTTATAAAACTGTAGCTCATACTCACTTTGCAATCTCTAAGACTTTCTTTAATACTGAGGCCAACTTAGCAGCCTAGAAAAAAACAAAAGAGAAATAAGGTGAGCCAAATGTAAGGAAAAGTAGGGTCTGAACAGTACTGGAAAATACAGAGGACTATAGGGATGCACAAGAGCAAAGAATGAATAAAACTGCCACAGATTCTGATGCAGAATGAATTATCCATCACTGCCATGCTGGAAGTGTCTCCCAACCCAATCCTGGTTTTGACAGGTAAAAAAAACCTGGCTGTATTAAAAAAAATATTACTGAGGCAGTCACTAACACCCATCTCTCCCTGAAGTCACATAACCCCTCTAATCTGATTTCTTCCCCTTCCCTACAGCCAGGCCACTTCCCACGTGCAGATACTCAGATATTGAGATATCAGTACTGCAGATACTCACATTAAGTCGCACAGCCAATGGGTTCACAGGTGGGTACATGCTCAGTGCCAGCTCATCAACACTAGAACAAAAAAGAGGGCAGCAAGGAAGAAATGTTCTGCTAGCACAACTCACAGAACCTGGTCAAACCCTGCACCCATCCTGAATGCAGGTCAGGAACAACAGTGAGATGTCAGCTGTACCAATGTGAAGCTTCTCACTGCCTTCTCTGTGTGTCGTTTTCACCGTGGAGTGGTCACACCTCCATCCCCTATGTTCCTCTCCTGACCTACACAACTCTCAACAGCTTAACAGCCTTCCCCCCACACCTGTGTCCACCACCTGCTCACAGCTCCAGTATCATAAAGGTTATGATACTCAAGACCTCAAAAAAAGACCAGGACTGCTCTAGAGGGAAAAGCAGCATGGGGAAAACCCTGCTTACCTTGGGCTGATCTCATTAGCAATGTCTGCCAGGTCATCCAGCTGTGCAATCTGCTCTGGAGAATCAGCTTTGCCATGGGCCTTCACTGCAGTCAAGACTTTCTTCAGGCAAGCTTTAGAAGCCTTCATTAATCCCATGCAGGAGCTGAGCAGCTGCCGGTCAGCCTCTGACCAGTATGTGTCTCTGTTGCCCCGAAAGCCCAGCTCTTCATCTTCCATGATGTCCCCATAGGGATCCTGCCCTTCCACCAGTGCCTGAGAACACAGAGGCACTGAAAACCCAGAGCCTAACTCATTTCCAGTAATACCCAGGAGGAAAGGGAATGCATAATCTAGACATCATATAAATAATTAATGGAGAAATCTCAGTTGGCTATTCCAAAATGACTGGATTAAGAAAAACTAATCCACCACTCTAACAGTGCAAACAGCAAGAACCTGGTAAATTCTTACATGATCCTAAATTGCCTCCCCCATCCCCAGTTCAGGACATGCCTTTATGAAAATCTTATACAAAGTAAACCAGGCTTGAGAATAAAAACTCATTAAAAACCACACGTAAAACAATAATCTGTGTCATGTCAGAACGAATTTATATTAAAGCCTGTATAATTCCCGTGCTTCATCTCTGAACCACCATAGAGAGTGGTTGGGCACTGGAACAGGCTCCCCAGAGAAGTGGTCACAGCCCTAAACCTGCCAGAGTTCAAGGAGCATTTGGGCAACTCTCAGGCACATGGTGGAATTGTTGGGATTGTCCTGTGCAGGGCCAGGAGCTGGACTTGATGATCCTTGTGCATCCCTTCCAATTCAGAATATTCTGAGTCTATGAATCCACCACTGCAGGTTCCTCTAAGGCTTAGAGGCTTCCTTACATGTTCCATCTCCTCCACAGCATCCTTGACCACACCTAGACATGCTGCCAGAGCCGACACAACTGCTGCCTGGTTATCTGCAAAAGCAAAAGGATGAAAACTGTGGCACCCCACTGTTTCAAAAGTTTGCAACAACCTTCATCTAGGCTTGCAATCACTGTAGGATCAAACTTTCTGCAGAGCTCAGAGCTGCAGTGTTGTCAAGCAAAGAATCTGACCTGGTTTCCAAACTTATACATCTCAAAACCAGTCAAGTTTTTAAGTCATTCTCCATTCAGCCTTCACTGTACCAGCTGGAATGCCCTTGCAAAAGCTATTGCTCTTCCAAGTCAACACATCCCAGTTCTGTTACTCTGCATTTACAACACTCACCTCGTGGCAGGTTAGACACTTGCTCACAGGCCTCCCACACACCTCCAGTTGATATCAGCTGCTCCTGAGACAAGCTGAAACAAAACCCTCAGAGTCAGTACCAGCACTCTGCTAGACTGTGGTCCAGTTTTCTGCACCAAAGATTATGAACATCAGCCAAAGTTCTCCTGCGTAGATGTCACCAACCAGCTTGTCACTAGTATGCAATGTCTGTATAGAGCCCTTGCTGCCTCCTAACAAATATACTTGTAACTTTTTCTTGCCTTTTTCCCCAAAAATTATCACAAAATCATAGAATCATGTGATTGAAAATTACAACCTCTCCACTGGAGCATTGAGAATTGTGTCTGTGAGCTGGATCACCCCTTCCACTACTTCAGTGGTAGCATCTCGAACCATCTTCCGAAGAGTTGTACCTGGTTGAGATTGAGAAAGAACAGGAAAGTTGGCACAAAGTCAGCACTGACAAAGAGCAAGCACTGAAGATGAACACAGACTGCTCTGTTTGTGTGGATACACTGTATAAATGAAGTTACAAGTATTTTGAAAAAGCAAAATGCTTCCCAGTTCCAAAGGAACACTGGACAAGGATTTCAACACTTCATAAATTTCAATGCTCAATCAACAACACAACTTCCTATATTATCACTCTCCCACAGATGGAAAACTGCAGCAGCAACAAACAAGTATTTCACTCATAAACACATTCAAAGTCTACAGAATAGCTGATAATGGGATACCATCCTAATGAAAACTTGTGATAGCAGACCTCATTAGGCTCTGAAACACTGAATTTCTCTATATAGTGGTGGTGAAAGAACCACCATCCTATACAGTGGTGACTGCCTTGCTGTCATTATCTCACCTTGGCCCTTGGGTAGCCAGTAGTACACGGTGGCAACTGCAAGAATGGCATTTTGGACATCCTCACTCAGCTTCTGACAATCCTGAAAATGGAGAGGCAAAAGGTCACCCATGAGTAACACACAGCTCCACCATATTTAGACATCCTCACAAGCAATCACTGGCCTTCAGACTGATCTGAGAAAAGGGAAGAATAGCAATGACCAGTCTGCTTGAAAAACAAATACAGCAGGAGAAGAAGGCACCGTAAGGAAGCTGTATGCACCTTAACCTGCCTCATGATTTAGTAACAAAACACTCCCTGGTGGGGTGGTCACACACCAGAGAGGAAAGAGTAACTTAGATCATTATTCTGAACTGAAGGTCTTTTTGTTTCCTGTCCTCCAAACACCTATACAATAAACTTCTCTTAACTGATAGCAAAAATATTGCATATTTGTTAAACCTAATGTCTGTATTCTCCAACATTCTATCAGCAACTTGCTGTAGCTGATAAAGAATATAAGAATATTATTATTTAGTGTGTCTCCCTACCTTACAGAAATTAGTTCTCTGGGCAGTTCTTGGACTATATTAATACACTCTACAGTACACTGCCCATTTAGTCAAATGAACCAAGAAATACCTGAAGTTTGCACACACACTGCAATTTCATAGTCTGTTGAGGCTTTCTCTCACCTCTGCAGAAGGTAGTGGAGGCCTTGAGAATGCCAGACTCAGCTTTGTAGCTTCCTGTGATGTTACTTGGAATGTCTGACCTAAAAAACCAATCCAATAGGAGCAAAAGAGAAAGTAACTCAGCTAAAAGATAAAAGAACAGAACAGCTTGATGAGCAGCAGCTCTGATCCTAGTATTTGCTTCCCATTACACCCAAGCCACACCGACACATAAACTAAACCCCCACTACAAAGAAAAATTCCCTGGTGCATTTGTGCCATGCATGTTGCTTGTGTCCCGTGTCTCCTTTTTCCCTATTTTTTTTTTCACTTGGCTAGTAGTGACAGCCAGAAGCCCAGTCTTCATCCTGGTTCATGACCTGTTCGCCAGGATGTGCCAGGAGGCTTTAACAGAGACCTTTATGAATCTTGTATGAACAGTTCAATATCGGCCTCTGCTTTGCCACACCTTGAACTGTTTGGTGACCAGAGTTAGGGTGGTCAGGCACAGGAACAGGTTGGCCTGGGAGGTGATGGAGTCACTAACCCTGGCGATGCTTAGGAGGCTGGATCTGCCACTGATGTTGTTTAGGCTTTATAGAGATATAGCGCTGGGTTAACGGCTGGACTTGGTGATCTTAAAGATCTCTCTTTTCCAACCTTTCCGATTCCGTGACTCCATGAGCGGAGGGCACGCCCCAGAGCTGGAGACCCGCCGGGGACAGCAGCCCTGCCCCGGCCCGGCCCCGCGGGTACCCGGCCCCAGCGCCCCCCGAATCCCGGCCCGGCCGCTCCCGGCCCGTACCTAGCGCGTCCCAGAAGCGCTGCAACTCGAACGGCTCTCGGCCCTCGCCCGGCTCTCCCTCTGCAACGGCACAGACAGAGCTCAGCCCGCGGGGAGCCGGCCCGGCTCGGCCCGACCCCCGCCCGGTCCCGGCCCGCACCTCGCAGCCGCGCCAGCACCGCCCGCAGCG